>NC_083472.1:10527500-10827500 GCF_030014155.1 Tachysurus vachellii
TCTAGCTCATATTTTCTATTATCAAGGCAAAAACTAAGAATTAACGAAAAAAATTATGCAAGAACTTATGTATGCGAACACATGAAATTGGTATCACATGTAATTGGCATGTTATGGAATTTAACTATGGCAATATATTAACATGATATATTAACTATGATATCTACACGTTTTCCAGAAACATTTACAAGGTCAATTCTTTCTTGTATGAAGATAGGAAAAGAAGGAAATGTATAACAAAATGGTTTGTTTTTTTTCATTTTGTCAATCAAACTTTTTTTTCAATTTCAAGTCACTTCCAGATTCACATTACAGCCCATACACATCCACACATTCACCGTTACATCCACCAAATGCAATGCAAACGCAATGTTTTCTGTTAATGCAGTTTCTAGATGAATATGGCTGAAAGGTCATTACAGTCTAAATGTAGCAAAAAAAGTACATAGAACATACATTCAAGTAATCATCATCATCATCCTCATCCCATCTATCGGAGCATTTCACTGTGGTTAATGAATTTGAAGACAATGTCAACATGTTTGTTCACAGTTTTAATGAACAGACACTTTTCTTTTATCTGAGATGCTTGTATAGCAACTAAAGGACCCAGAGTTTTCCTTACAGGGATGAAATAACAAGGGTTCTTGAATTGACCGCAGATGTCCTGTTTCACTTTTTGGTAGTACTTCCCCACTGCATAACATGTCTCCCCCTGCCCCAGATCACAGACAATGAAGGTCTTCACAGAGAAAATACTTTCCTCTCGATCAGAAAGAATGACAGTGTACGAGTTTCTCCGAAAAGTACGCGAGTAGTTTTGTGAATGAACTATTTCACCATTAACCACTACTCTGCAAAAATACTTCACAGTGACTCTATTTCCTAGGTTGCTGATGCTGTTCAAGGCCAGAAAATCATCATTTCTGATCATACAAATTTTAGGCCTACCCAGAGATGTAACACCATGAGAGCGACTTACTTCCTGCACCATTTTTTTCTCAACTGAAAAAGACTCTAAGAGAGCCAAGTAATCATCAGAAGCTGCCACCATGGTTTTTTGGGAAAATGATGGAAATGCAACCTGTAGCCAAACTGTTTGCATTATCTGCAGAGAAACTCCCTGGCTACTCTTTATCATATCTAAAATGATCCCATTGTATGACTCAAACACAAAAGCAGACTGTGCCCAGAGGGGACCCCAGTTCCTCACAGTATTGGGCAGATGAAGGCACAAATGTACATTGAAAGTGACATTATTGATCCCATAAAGGGTCTCCATTTCCTGAACAAACTCTGTTAGCAACCCCTCAGATTCTGATATGTGCAGTGGTGATATATTCTCACCGAGTAGAAGAGAAACCCCCTTTACCAACTTAAACCAGTGCTTCAGATATTTTTCAGGTAAGACCCCTTTCAATGTTGGTATGCTGTAATAAAACAACCACATGTTCCACTCGTGTGCCTTCCAGAACTTTTTCTCTTTCACCGAGCGGGGGACGCGGGAAACATTACAGGGTGGTTTAATTGAAGTTAAAATGTCATCAATCTGTTCTGTTGAGCGTCCGATATACCATGGCGATTGGTTGTTCTCAGAATGAAACCACAGCGTGGTGATGCTTCTTGCTACACCCAGCAGCACACTGTGCATATAATCTGGAACACAGCCATCAATAATATTAAAATCAGGTAGACAAGACAAAATACTAGGCCCTTTCACTCCCTTAGTGGGGTTTCCATTAAGAGCCTCTTCTACCAGATCATCAGTCTGGGAGGGATTCCTCAACTCTGCTTTTTCATATGGATAAGCCCTTACACGCCCCCTGCGTTTTAACACACCTGTTCCTTTCTGCATACAAAAAGAACACCCAAACTCTCCATTAAACTGTTTAAAGTTCTGAATCAGTGGCCGAGCAACTGAATCTGCCACCATGGTAGTAAGCAGTACTTTACTTGTGACAACTTCCCCACTTTCACTTTGCCATATAAGACCATTAGAGTACAACTCTATGCATTCATCGACAAATGGTTTCATGTAGGTGTTCATATTTGGTTTGTTTTGACCAAACCACAGGCCACAAAGCATAACATGTTTTGCACGTAGTTGTATTGGGAGTTCATTAACAGTACACAAAATTGGCCACAAACTTTGTGTGTTTGATTTGTGCACTGGCACTCCATCACAGTTAAAAGTCAGTGATATGTTGTCTGGTGATGCAAGGGGTGATAGTTTTTTGTATAAATGTCCATCGTAAATATCTTTGATGGAGGCATCCTTCTTCTCAAAACGGTGTTTCAGGTGTTTCCCTAATTGGTGGTCCTCAAGCAGTTTTTTTATTTGGTTTTGTAGTGGCAAGTACAAAAAACACTGGTCTTCTTTGTGCATGCGCTTTTGATGTGTCCTGGTCACAGACTGGGCACTTGACATTAAAGGGACCTTCCTGCATGCTTACGTTGCAACTCTTGCACACATAATGTACTTCTAATATGTCTTTCACTGAATCAAATGCTTTGTAGAAAAGGTACTTTGAGCGACTAACCAATTCCCCACCAGGACCAGCACTAAAGTTGATAAGATGCATGATGTCCTCCAAGGCTCTATTTGTTAATCCGTGTTTGAGTTTTAATGCCAGCAGCAGAAGTTCCACCTGTTCTTTTGTTGGTTTCTGGTCTAAAGTTGGACTTGTGGGGTCTTCTAGATGTTCCTCTACTGGCTCCCCAGGTGAAGAGCTAGGGCCAGATATGGGTTGGTTCATCTGTGAATTTAAAACATTGGATTAGCAATCCCAAATTTGCACAGACTCATACAAATATGGTAACCACCTGCATTTGAAGTCAGGCTCAAATGTATTTGTTTTTTTTTAAGAGTCTTTTGCATTGATTTTTTTTGTCATTATATCATAAATTAATTTAAAAAAAATAATAACTGTGCCCCCTTTTGTCCACATGTATATTTTTCTGACACTATCCATCTGGCCAAACACAGTGAGAGACAGGTTCTGTCATTTTGTATGGGGCCAGCTGAGAGAGATGCTGTATTTGCACCTGAATCAAAACCTAAAAGTTTTTTTAACAAGATAAAAACATGGGTATCGCTGCAATATGGACAAAGGACAAAGTAATATGGTATTTCCAAATTGTGCTCCACTTTAAGCAACATCAGGTGGAAGTTTGGATTGTGGAATTATCTTATGATGATTTACAGTAACTAGTGTGCATGCACATGCACAAACAAAACACCTAACTTGAATATTTTAGCCATTTTTAGCAACTTACGGTGTCATCAGAAGCAGTAGACACCGGGTCATCTTGATTGTCCTCTTGGGTGAGATACCTAAAATAAAAATAAAAATCCTTGATCATGATCAAGAAATATGTAGGCCTAATGCATGTGTGCAATTTTTCTACTTACTGAGTTGTAGAAGAAGAGGCCACAGCTTCTTCATCACCCATATCTTCAGAAATTTCCCTAACAAAAATGTTGTGGTAATGTTAAAACACTTCATGCCTCACTCAATATAATAGGATTGATATGACTGGTTGATTAAGTCCAAGACAAGTAGGTAAATTCCATTCATGAGGTGAAACCTTTAAATTCAAAACACACAAAGTGAAATATTTTCCTGGCTAGAGTTCCAACTTTAACTGTTTTATTATTATTATTTTTTTTTTTTACTTATTTTTATTTTTTTTTGGGGGGGTTATACAGTGGAAATGAAAAGATAAATTTTACCTTTATACAAACATAAGTTACTTAACATACATTAAGGGAAATTATGCCATATGGTAACGTTATTGGAAATAATCTGTAGCTGGTAGCTTTGTTAGCTGGCTAACTTAGCAAGCTAGCTTCTAGCACGTTTTGTTACAATACTTACTTTCGTTTACGTCTTCTCTTTGTTCTTTCTGGAACGGGTGCTTCGTCGTCAATGAGGTACCTTTTGTAACATACTGGAGCCATATTGCTTTTCTTGCGTCTTATTTAAATAATGTTATTTATACTGGCAAGCATTTCTCCACTCTACAGCTACCGATCGACCGCTACAGCGTCGCGTAGTTGATGACGTTATCCGCATGCGGCTGTGTCCGGAATTTTTAAGTTACAGATTTTTTTGAAAGGACTGATAAAACCGAGAAGCTGGTGGAATGGCGAAAAGGCCGCCAATACTGGCCGGTGCACCGAGCCAGAATTATTGACGTGGCAAGTACAGTATGTTACACTCAAACTTTACCTGACGTTATGTAGTTAAATACCACATTAAATGGTTTTGCTCACACTTAAAGAAGTATAAAATGAATTTTGCTAGGTACCTGGATATAGCTTAGCTTTCATGTTAGCTAACGTATGTTACCTAATTTGCTAATGTTAGCGAAGTCTAGTTGGAACTAATGTTAGATTTGGTAAACATGATTAGACAAACGTTTGCAGTTCATGATAACATTTAAATTTTATTGCACCAGAACTTGAAAAAACTCTCCAAATTAAACTGATGGAGATGGAGAAAGAGGGCACACAATGGCAAATAAAATGTCCTCACATCCCAAACTCAACTTACAGTGAGCAGCAGGGGCAGACTGAGAAGGCTTCAAAGAAAAAGGTAACTGACTGCACCAATTGGTGCTTTACTTGGTTATCTCTCTCTCTCTTGTTTCTTAATGTGTAGGCATGTGTGTAGGTTTGTAAGTGTCATCTATGATGATTTTATGTGCTTTGTTGACAAGATGTATATGCAAGGTGGTGTAAAATAAGTTAATAAGTGTTGGGCTAAAAGTCAGTTTGTGTCTCTCAAGGTTGACAATAAAAAGGGAGGGGCTTCCAAATACAAGCACCAGGAGGGTGAGAAGCTGGAGGAGGGTCATGACAGACTTTCAAAGAATAAGGTACATTACCAGTCTGCATCCTGTGTGTGTTGTTATATTACAATACATTCATGATGAGTAAGATTTTTATGGGGGATAAGGGAATCTTATTTGTATAGCGTTTTTTATAAGACACAAGTCACACCCAAAGCGCTTCACACATGAAATGGAGGGTGGTTCATTCACTCCATGCTGATGGTGGTAAGCTATATTTGTAGCCACAGTTTCCCCTGGGGTAGGCTGACAGAAGCGAGGCTGCTCACATCTGCGCCAATGGTCCCTCTGACCACCACCAAACATTCACACATAGGGATTGGGTGAAGTGTCTTGCCCATAGACACAGGATTCGAACCCCCGACCTTCCAATCATGAGACGACTCACCACCTGCACCACTGTTGCCGTTAAATTGCTTTTAACAGTAGCTGTTATAAAGTATGAAACCAGCACAATGCGGAACTTTATCCTCTGTTTCTCCCTCTCCCTCTGAAGATTGACGTGAAAAAGAGATGGTCTTCTAAATACAACCACGAGGAAGAGGAGGAGAAGGCGGAGGAGGAGGCGGAGGAGGAGGAGGAGGATGATGAGGCGCGTCATGACAGACCTTCAAAGAACAAGGTACACTACCAGTCTGCATCCAGTGTGTTTTTATTACATTGCAATACAGTAAAGATAAGTAAGACTTTTATAATAAAGTGCATTACCAGTAGCTGTTACAAGGTATGACACCAGCACAGTAGGCAACTTTGTCTTCTCTCTCTTTCTCTCTCCCTTCCAGCGGGCCAGCGAAGAGGAGGAGTGTATTGGGGATAAAGAGGACATAGTACCACCCTCTAAGAAAAAGGTAGCCTAAATGATGACATCCAGTGGGTGGTGTATTACATACATACATTACATGAAATACAAGATGTGGAAGTTTCATGTTTTAAAGGACAAATACACTGTTTTTCAATATTTTACTATGTTCTTACCTTAACTTAGACAAAATAATACATCCCTGTCTTTTTTCAATGTGTGCAGTTCATCTTTGTACAGCGTGTCGTGAATGTGTTAGCATTTAGTCTAGCCCCATTCATTCCTTAGGATCCAAACAGGGATGAATTTAGAAGTCACCAAACACTTCCATGTTTCCCTATTTAAAGACATTGTTACATGAGTAGTTACACGAGTAAGTATGGTGGCACAAAATAAAACGTGGGGATTTTTTAAGCAGATAAAAATGAGAACTATATAGTATGGCAGAAGAGCACTTAGTGTGCAGCATTTCAACCTCTGGCGCAGTAACAACATCACTCCTCCTCTCAATGAGTTTGAATGAGAGGGGGGAGTTCACAGGAGTGATGTTACTGCGCCAGAGGTCGAAGTGCTGGGCTAGACTAAATGCTAACACATTCACGATGCACTGCACGCATTGAAAATAGACAGGGATTTATAATTTCGTTTAAGTTGAGGTAAGAACATAGTAAAAAATTGAAAAAACGGTGTAGCTTTCCTTTAAGTAGGGAATAACCACCAGGAGGCCGGACAACCAGTTACATATAGCCAAGTGGAGGGATTTCTGCCCTAGACTTCTTATCACCTTCCTCTTACACCTCTCGTAACATCCTCCCAGCCAATCAGAATCAACCTTTTACAAAAGAAGTTATATAACAATTAGCTGTTGTTCTTCTCTCTGTCTCTTTCTCGTAGACAGCTGCTGAATTTAGAAAACACCTGGACGAACAGATGTGGGAGAGAAGGAAACTCAACCAAATGCAAATAAATTTGCAGGAGTTGAGAAATGAAGTCCATTCTCTTAAAAATGAAAATGCACGTCTGAAAGACATTATCATCAATCGTAAGTATTCCTAATATTTATTAGCAGGGTTATTTCTGGAGATGGATATTGCGGTGGCAGAGAAGTATAAATGTAGAAATTTTGTGAGGCTGAAACATGTGTTTGGCAAAATAAATGCTATGTTGTTAGCTGGTGTGGTAGTGTGGGTGCTCATCTAGCCATTGATAAGATTCAAATTAGAATTCTATTTATTTGTCTCTTTCTGGTGGAATTCGTAGAGGGTTAACAAAAGCCATGGCCTAGAGAACATACAGTTCATAATAAATGATGCTTCTCTGCCTTCAATGGCTCAAGAAGGCAATTGGATCCAGAAAAAAAACCCTGGGGAATTTGAATTTGGGAGAAATTGGAGAAAGAAAATTGCGTTCACAACCAGGTTTCCTCTGCAGAGCCTTATCAATGGGCTTTGGAGGGTTGTAGCTTGCATTCACAGCTGCAGGAAATGTCTTTCAAAGAGTAAGGGCACAGAGTTGCTGGGTGCTATTTTGATCTAGTGATTGTAATTATTGTTTTTCTTTATATAACCTCTTTCTAGAAATCCCTCAAATGAAAAGTGACCTCGCCATTATTGCTCAAAAGGTAAGTTCCTCTGATTTTCATTGCTTTTTAAAATTGTTTCTCAAGCAGAGCTGTAGAGACTTGTGATGTTGGGCTGATTGATAGTGTTAATTATTTGATGTATTTGCACTTTAATTTATTGACGAGAATAACTATTTGTCCTCTATGAACAAGACTGGAAGGACTCCTGTGGAGGATCTTGATTCCTCCTTCTCGACTTTTGGAGAAGTGCAACCGGTGAGTAACCCCCTTACATTTTTATTTATTTATTTAGTTTACTTGTTACTCAAACAGATCTATATGGATTTTTATGATGTTTGGCTGATTACTTTTGCATGTAACTTTAATTTATTGACATGTTTAATGTTTTCCAAGCTCCTCTTGAATCTATAGTGGCTTGCTGGGACGAATAAAAATTGTTGAGTTTTACTATGTTTCTTTCTTCTCTAAGACTCCAGAGAGGAGACCGAGCCCCGAGGAGACTGAGCCCTTTAAAGAGAGTCCCATGGTGACTGAGTGCTTTCGAGAGACACTACAGGTGTGTGTAACCCTTTTATGCCTCAGATTTTTCTTACTTATGTAGGCTCCAACTGAGCTATAGGGATTTTTATGTTTGGATAGTAGTGGTAATATGTAATTTACTTGCCCCATATGCATAAAATTGTTAAAGAGTTTAACAATGTTTTTCTTCTCTAACAAGACTGCAGCTGAGGCCTCAGCGAAAACACAGGTGAATAACATATGTAGTAAGGATGGGTATAAACCGTGTGCTTTGTAGGAGCCAATTAGTGTTATAAGTGACAATCATCCTTTCCTCCTGCCCCCCTTCGCTCCTCTTCACCCACTGTCTTTTCTCCTTCCCTACTCTCCATCCAACCTCCTCCTTTCCCCCCACCCTGTACTCCTCTTCTCCTTTAATAACGTTTAGGGCAATGATTAATTTGTTTCATATCTTTATCATTAATCTGCATTTATACATAAAAACATATTAACTATTGGGAAGCTAAGCATAAGAATCAATATGAAACATGAAAAAGTTTCTATAAGTTGGCAATAAATTAATATTGTGATGTGAAATTATTTTTCAGATTGAAGTTATAAAGGGCTCTGGGGTGTTTTGCCAGGCAGAAGCGTGGAAAGCAGCCCGCCTTGCCAACTCTGCTACTGCCATGGTGCGGAATCTGCTGCTGGGCACCTTTGATTTGGAGACTTTGCTGAAAAGCAACCTGAATGGTACAAAACAACATGTTTCTAATCTCTTCTGTCCTTGGAAAAAAACAAGTCAGTCATATTCTGTGGAATAAATTATGTTTGTGTGCGGGCATACCATCGCTTTTTTACTCTGCATTTTTGTATTTCCTTGCACCACAAGAAAACATAAACTCTTGCTTTCTCCACCTTCATTTTACCCCCCTTTCATAATAATTTTGAAATATTACTTTAAGGTGGGAAGCCAACCAGAGGGGATGGGGAGCAGCTGGTCGCCCTTGACAAAATTAAAAAGGCAGCCATTATTGGTGAGTAAATGCATAATGCGTTGAGAAGGGAAAACACATCTTTTAAGACTTTATAAGTTCACCACTTTAACCATAGCCTACTTGTATCAATGTTTATTAGGCATCAATGGAGACTGCAAAAGGTAAGGCACCCATTATTGTTACTGTATCTGCTTGGGACCTATAATACTAATTCATTGCTTGCTCACTTCTTGATCCTACCTTTCCTCTTCTAAAGCCACATTTCTGGTGTATTGCACTGTAAGGTGTGTAG
This sequence comes from Tachysurus vachellii, assembly GCF_030014155.1. Taxonomy (NCBI): domain Eukaryota; kingdom Metazoa; phylum Chordata; class Actinopteri; order Siluriformes; family Bagridae; genus Tachysurus; species Tachysurus vachellii. Next base: position 10,536,524 of record NC_083472.1, read on the forward strand.
TCCTCTATTTTGTAGAACATATAGGGGTGGTTTCCCGGACAGGGTTATCTTAAACCAGGACTAGGCCTTAGTTTAATTAGGAAATATAAATAGTTTTAACAAGCATGCCTTTCTAAAAACATTACTTGTGTACATTTTGAGGCAAAACAAAGGGGACTGATGTATTTTAAGATATGTCAGTGCAAGTTGTTTTCAGTTTGGACAGCTCTTACATTTATTTTAGTCTAGGACTAGTCGAATCCCTGTCCGGGAAACCACCCCTACGTGTTGTAAATACCTCATAGCACTAGTTGTTGTCGTCTGAAATGTTAATAAATAATCGTATTCACCCTTAATCCCCTCTGTCCTGTGTTTGTGCCTTATTTTGTCTATACCGGTAATTGATTTGCTTGATTTTAATGCATATCTTATTGCTCTTCGGGTAAACCTTGCATGGCAGCTCGCCGGTGGAATGTGTGTGTGAATGGGTCAATGGGAGGCCATTGTAAAGTATTTTAGGTACTGTTGGGTGCAGAAAAATGAGGGGTGATGTTTCCAATCAGAATTTCTTTCAGATTTAACAGAATACAATCAGAATCATCCAACAGACGTCTTTACATGACGCACTTTTTATTATGATCAGCCCTTTATCCAAAATGTGTGTTCAATCGCAGATGTACTGTAAGCACTTTGGGTTCCTGATGAAGCACTATAGTATAATAATACTAATGTCTTATTATTTTTATCTTCTCTAGATGCTACATTGAAGAAGTGGCCGGCAGCCAGCCGAGGGCAGATAGGCACATCTATTAATTCGAAGCTCACGGAGCTGAGAAGAGCAACAAGATGATTTTTTTTTTTTTTCTGTTCAGTTTTTTTGTGTTATTTTTGTTCTTGTACTATTTGATTGATCTTTAGTAAATAAATAATGTACATTTCTACATTTTGGACTTTTATTTATGTTGCCTAGCAGCTATGGATTTTAATTTTACTATTATATAGGTGAACTTATAGGTGCATATATACGTGCATATATGTACCTATATAGGTTTATGTATGCACGTATATATGTGAACATATATGTACACATATGTGTAAATGTATGTACGCATATAGGTGCATATATACGTGTATATATGTACCTATATAGGTTTATGTATGCTCGTATATATGTATGCATATATGTATGCATATGTGTAAATGTATTTGTGCATATATGTACATATAGATACATATATATGTACATGTATAGGTTTATGTATGCTCGTATATATGTCTACATATATGTACACATATGTGTAAATATGTGTGCATATATGTACATATAGGTGCATATATACGTGCATATATGTACCTATATAGGTACATGTATGCACGCATATATGTGTACATATATGTGCACATATGTGTAAAGCATATATGTACATATATGTGCATATATGTACATATAATATAGGAAAACGGCCAATTTTATATATGTCACATATATTAAAAACCTATATCAAAACCTATATTGAAACATATATGTTTATATAGGTTTTTTCCATGTGGGCACACCAACTAGGCAGTAATTTGTGTGTGTGTGCATGTGTTTGTGGTGGGTTAGAGGGTTCACTCTATAAGGAGAGCTTTAGTCAGAGAATAGGTAACATGATGCTACCGCCACCTTGTTTCACTCCTAACATGCCATTCTTTGTGGTTCAAGGGGGTAAAAAACCTTTTTATCTCAGCAGAGCAGCAAACCTTTTTCCGCATGTATGCTGGGTCTCTAACTTATCAGCTTTCCAAATTCAAAATAGCTCTTATTCACAAGGTCTGGCTTTTTACAAAAGTCACTGACTTTTAAATTATCTGCTTCCTCTAGGCAGTCACAGGTGTGTCATATATGTTATGTCTAGTAATGCTCGTGTTTACCACACTGAAATAAAAAATGAACATTTAAATGCATACATCTGTTCCACATGATTGAATTGCATAACATTAACACAATTAGTTACATCCAACATAAATTGAGTGTGGATTTTCAGAGCCAAGAAATATATGAAACACCAAGTGCTTATCAAAACTGAGACCAAAATGCAGGATGGTGGTGTTTTGAAATTGATACATTTCCACCGCATTGTTTTACCATGCATGTTTTATCTGGCTAAATTTAATACTATATTTATAGTTCCTACCAGTCACAACATCCTCATGAAATTTCACAATGCAATTAGTGACTTTAATACTATGTGAATTCAACACGCTCACTTTATGTCATTCAGTCTGGTTGTTTCAAAGGAATAAAATTATGTTTTTTATATTTTTATGCAAACTATATGTCATATTTTTCTCAAATCTTGCTAACCACACATTACACATGGAAAATACTACTCTATGTGAGAAGTTTAACACCAAATAACACTCTAATATATATATTTTTAAAAATGGTTGAAAATTGTATTTTTTACTGCTTTGTGATGGACAAAACCTTTTGCAAAACCTTTTGCTGTTCCCCAAAATCTCATAGAACAGAACAAAAAACAACAGCATTCCAAGTCTTTATTGTTGTGTTTGTTGAAATCCGCTCAATCAATGCAATACACTTTAAACATAATTACGAGAAATCAGTATCTAAAAACTAATGCTCTGACCAAAACCTGAAAAATGCTTGATCTTATTTAAGCCTGTTAGGTTTATTATTACAAATGATGCAATGGTACTGTTCACAGCCCCACTGACTCATGGGAGTATCCAATGTTAGAGACGGTATTTTGTTTTTGGACCACACAGTCTGTCACTGCTGGCCTTACCAGACTGCACTGACATACCAGGACCTGTAGAACAGATGTTAGCAAAATATCTCAATAACAAGGACACACACACACAGCCTTTAGCAAAATACATTCATATGGGCAGGTAGCATGAAATAGGGCTCATTTGTCAATGTTGTAATGGTACTTCTTTGAATATGAGGCTTATGTGTTTAGAAATGGTGTGGTGTCTAAAATATATCATATTCACATAAAAATCCATGTTGCTCAAAAGACTAGCTTTTGTCTGTGTTATTCAGAGATTTGTGTCTCTCCTACCAGCCCCCCAAAACATTGCCTGAAAAAAAGGCATGACCTCGCTGGCCTGTTTGTCTCATCTTGAAAGATGACATGTCACATTTCTTGCCAGCAGAACAAAAGCAGACCATCTCAGCTCATAGCAGCTGAACTTGTTGGACTGCTGCATTTCTAATGGGTGCAGTGTTCTGTGAAGAACCACACTGGCCTGCTGTAGCCTGTCTCTGTCTCTCTGTCTCTCTCTCTCTCTCACACACACACACACACACACAGATATATATATATATATATATATATATATATATATAATATATATATATATATATATATATATATATATATATAAATGGACTGTCAGAATACCCAGTGCTTGTGAAGTTAACGGCTCATGACCACTGCCACCTCATGCATTAATCATTTTCTGTTCTACTCCTTCACTATAGAATTTTGTCACTTCCTGTGATAATGCAAAGGGAAGTAAGTTGAAATGCACCATTATTATTTGAAAGCATTAAGCATTCATTTAATTACTGTGAGTAGCATGTGCAGACATATCACAGCTTCTGTTATTGGGTAGCAGTTAATTACCACAAGACCTGAGCCAGCTTATTTTCTGCTTACATTCACACAGCAACACAAAGACCTTCATAACAGGCAGTATGTCACTGCACAGTGACATCAGTGGCATTACAGCCATAGTGCATTTCTGGGCTATTGGTGAATCATATAAGCTCTTATATAGAAAACATCATTAAAACTACTGGGCCGGAAAGTATGTAGTCCATGCTATTGCACAAGGTCCCATTTATGTCATCCTGGATAGCCTATGTGATATGCAATAGTTGCAGTTTTTCAGCTATATATGAATACAAGACATATTTTGCCACAGGCCCATAAGGCCTTTGCAGCTTAAAACAAAGATTTTCTTTTGCACCAGAGGCCATAATTGTTAGGGTAAATGCTCATCAGAAAACATAACTTTACTATTTACTCATACATCTTAGTCAAACCTAGGAGCATTGTGGGGCACAAAACAAATTTATTTAGATCTGTCTACACAGTGGAGAACCCTACAGACCTACAGTCTTTATTATATGACCATAGAGTCAACTCAGAGTTATTGGCACTCTTAGTACGGATAGGTAAAAAAATTTGGTAAATTATCTTTAAAAAGTAATCTAAGGAAAAATAATCATCACAGACCTCCAATGATCCTCCAATGTTCTAAATCCTCTCTTGATGGGTTTTAGGTCAGGGAACTGTGATGACCATGTCAACAACCTGATTTTGTAGACATCATCTATCTGGAGGATCCAACCATGACCCATCTGCAGCGTCTTGGCAGAGAAAATAAGCTATTCATAGAAAATCTCTTGATATATCCCGGAGTCCATGATGCCATGTATCATAACAAAGTTTTGCCAAAACCTTTGGAGGAAAAACAGCCAAAGAACATCACATATCCTCTAACAAACCTAGGTTTATTTCTGTAAAACCATCCAAGTTTTTATATCAAATAGACCTTGAGTATTTTTTTGCCAAAAAATAATCTTTTTTAGTATCGTCTCACCGTGAAACCTGCCCCCAGTCGAAGTTCAAGCAGCATCCGGTGAATTCCAGGTGCTTACATTTGTGATTAGTTGAAAAACAAAAGTTTTTATACTGGAAAGTCTTCCAAATAGTTTGTTGGCATAGTGGTGAGATCTATTTGTAGATTTGGAGTCTTAGTGATTTAAAAATATTATTAACTGCAATTTCCAGTAGTTTCTTTGGAGAAATGTTCAATAGCTCTCAACATTACCTTTAAATGTCTTAATTAATGTTAACAGTCGATACATTTACATAGAGTTTTTATATCTGTTGTCTGATTTATGAAGGTCATTACAATTTTGTCTCACTTCATTTGTGTATTCTTTTATCTTCCCCATATTGTTGAATGGCAAAAGGAATATGGCCTTTGTGTCACCTCATTTATACCCTAGTGAAACAGTGATAGTGAATTTAGGAAGTCATGGTTGTGAAAACAACATAGCACAACTACGGCAGCCTTAAAGGTTTTAAATGATCTTATCGAATCTGTTGATAATAAGGAACACTGTGCTGCTTTATTCATTGATCTATCAAAAGCATTTCATACTGTGGATCATACTATACTGAGACTTATGGATATTGGATTATCTAAACATACAATTGGTTGGTTTAATAACTATCTTTCAAACAGAATGCAATGTGTATAGGCCGAAGGTTTTATATCTGGTTCACTCAATGTTACTAAGGGTGTCCCACAGGGGTCAGTCCTTGGACCACTTCTATTTACTACATATATATATATATATATATATATATATATATATATATATATATATATATATATATATATATATATATATATATATAAATAATATTGATCATAATGTCCATAATGTAAAGTTTCATTATTATGCAGATGATACAGTTTATAGTTCTGCATCCACACCCAATCAGGCTCTTTCGCAGTTACAGTTTGCATTTGATATTGTTCAGCGTAATTTGTTTGAATTAAAATTAGTTTTAAATGTTGATAAAACAAAATTCATGTTGTTTTCTAAATCCAAACCAATCTCAAAGAATAACCTTCTGCCTCAAGGTTCAGAAATTGAGTTTGTGTCTCAGTATAGGTATCTGGGGATTTTAATTGATGACGCTCTCTCCTTTGGCCCTCATGTCAAGCAACTGGTGAAAAGACTGAAAGTGAAATTGGGTTTTTATTTTAGAATCAAATCCTGTCTTTCCTTTGAGGCAAAAAAGAGGCTTGTTGAAGCGACTTTTATGTCTGTACTGGATTACGGTGATGTTATATATATGCATGCATCTTCACAATGTTTGCATGCTATTGATACTGTTTATCATGGTGCATTGAGGTTTATAACAAATCTTAAAACCCTCACTCATCACTGTGTGTTGTATGCTCGGGTTGGCTGGTCTGCGCTGTCCAATCCGAAGACAAAAACACTGGCATGTTCTTATATATAAATCTATCCTGGGTTTACTTCCATCATATCTTTGTACATACATATGTAAAAAGTATGCTTGTAGCTATAGCCTCAGGTCACAAGAATTATTTTTACTTTCTGTTCCAGTGGTACGTACTGAATGTGGAAAAAAGGCATTTAAATTTGCTGCTCCTTCTGCCTGGAATTGTTTGCAAAGTGCATTAAATCTGAGGACACTGGTTCCGTTGGACATTTTTAAAAAACTTTTACATGATTTGGAGAATGAAACTTCGGGCTGTAGGTGTTTTAATTAGTTTTTTTTTTATTGATATTGAAATTTGATGGATTTGTTTGTGTGTGTATGTATTGTTGGATGTTATTTGTTAAACTCAAACGTACTTGCATCTGTTAGTCTTGGCCAGGACGCTCCTGTAAAAGAGATTTTTAATCTCAATGTGCTTCTTTCCTGGTAAAATAAAGGTTATAATGGTTCCTAAACACTCAGAAGAACTCTATAAATGGGAGTTTAATTTGGTCATGGGAATTTCTACAGTCATCAATCATCATGACACTCTATCGATGGGTTTTGTTAAAAATGTTGAGTAATCAAATTTAGTTTGTTACAAAATAGATTTCTCTCATACTTTCTATGAGAGATTAAGCTAATTAATAAGAAAGACATTTTTCATAACCTTTTCCAACCCATCTTTACCCAGGGTGCCAGAAATTAGGGAGCTAACTGTATTGCTTCTCTTATTACCTGTTCTCTTTTTGCTCTCTTGCTCTTCTTTCTCTGTCCCATGGATAGGACTCACCAGATGTCGAGGTGATTTATAGTGATTACCTCAGTCGCAGATGTGCTACAGAGCAGAAAGGCTTCGAGATTAATGAGCACAGTGATAAAAGTACTAGCAAGAAAGGCGTCTGCTACTTAATAGCTCCTGAAATTAGGCATCCTGCTATGCCATGCCTGCACCTTCTTCCCTGGGATATTTCATTACTTTAAGACAAATGGATTAGTTTGTGGAAATGCTAAGGTTTCTGGGACAAGGAGAGTGCCGAAAGGTGGAATTACCGTAATCAGAAGAGAAAAGAATGGGTCCAACTGTCAAAACCAGAAACACAGAGCAAAATGGAGCAGTGAGGTAGTTTAACTGAGCATTTATAAAGCAACAGGAGAAGATAAGAAACAGTTTGGATTTATTTTTAATATAGTTCAAAATATCAGACTAGCTAGGATTTAAAGTTGGATGTAAAAGTATGTATAGTTTTAACATCTTCTAAGTAATACAGTGGGAAAACACATTATGTTAGACTTCATTAGGTTTTAGTGTATACCGAATATCCTTTTAATTCTACATTGAACCATACAAGATAATCCGTATCGGATAATGATGTGCATATCAAATGAATGTTGGTCTCAAACGTCTGCCTTACAGCTTTTTACTAATGACTGAATCCTGCTCTCTTTTCTATCCTTAATCTCCCTTTGTTAAAAACAAAATGGCACCATGTTGTTCTTCTAATAAAACAGCTAATATTTCTTTACTTTGCAGCCCTGTCCTCTAATCTCTGTCCTAAATACCTCTGATGCACTCCAACTGCTCTTAGTTAAACAGGTGTGTTCACTCTTTCTCTTGGCTCCATAAAAGTGAAGGATTGGATGGGATTTAATGTTCCAGAACACAGGCCAGTCCCACACAATGGTTCAAATTTATGGCATACTGCCAAGACCACAGTCATGGCCAGAGAAACTGAATGCAGCCAAGTGCAGATAAGAGATTAAAAGAAAAAATTTACACTCGATATTTCCATAGATCTGCTCTTGAAGCCTCCTTGGTTTGCATTTAAGTCTTTACCCTGATGCTCTGAATTGTTTTTAATCCAGGGTTTATTTCCTGAGTACCGGTGTGTCCTTTCATGCAAACATAGTTAGCCCTCCATGTGGCTGTTAAAAAGCTCTTTCTGGCTCTTCCGGCCTTTCAGGAGGTCAGTCTTTGAAGTCACACGGTACCAGCAAGGGCTCCTGTAGGGGCTGCCCTTTCAGATACTGCTTTTAATTGCTCCCGAAGAAAGATAGAGGTGAAAGGCAAAAGTGGCCTACAGCTCACAGTGGACTCAAGTCTACCAGCTGAGAAACCCATTAACCCAGGTGCTAATGTGTTGCTGATTATAATAGGTCGTATTTTTATTATTGATAATTCTATACTTCTAGCTACAAATGTGTTCAATTTAACTCAGTTTATTTTCTTAATACTGTACACATTTTTTTTTAGCAGAGGTTGACCTTTAGAACTGTTTTTGGAAAGTACTGGGTTGATACAGTAATGTGTTTAAAAAATTATTAATAAAATGTTCAGCCAGTTGTGAACAGTTGAATCCTGATACTTCCTGTATCTGTGCATGCATTCTTATCTATTTCACTATGCAATTATAACAAGACAATCCATTAATGGAAGCCTGCTGGATGCATCAAAGCCTGACACATTTCAAGTCTTAGTCCGAGGTCATTTGTTTTGGTTAAATGTAATGAATACCAAAGGGAGAATAAACAGAATAAAAAAGATTTAGTGAATTTTGCATAACCTTACCTCATTGCTCCAGGGTTCCTGGTTCGATCCTAAACTCTGGTTACTATCTGTGTGCAGTTTCTGGGTGTCTGTCCTCCCTGTTCAGTGGTTTCCAAAAAACGTTGGTATGTTGATTGATGATTTAAAATTGCCCTTAGTGTGAATAAGTATGTTAAATTGAGTGGGCTTGGTGCCCTGTGATATGTGAATCATGCTGTCCAGTTTGGATGTCTGCTTTGCTCTCAGTGTTATGTTGAAAGGCTCTAAAATCAGACCTAGACCAAAAGCCTTTTACTGAATAAATGAAAGATCAGAACATATTTACAGCCATTTATTACCATGTTCTTCTTTTTACCTCCAGGATTAACATGAGGTTTATTCATCCATTCATTACAATCTTCCATTATATCACTTCATCTTTTTTCTTCATAAATTGCTTTAATGACTTATGAACACAATAACACTTTGCACATCAATAAATCTCTTAAATTGAAGCTTATGTTTTTATAGATGTAGTTATTTCTCTTGTGATTGGCAGTGAGCCTGTGTTTACATCCTAATTATGTTTACTACTGATAGGCTCTTAGGTTTATCGTGCACATATTACAGCTGTAGTCATATTCCCCAAGTCTGCAATGACAGTGTGTATGATTTAAGCCCTTCGTCTCTCCTCCGCTCGGCGACAAGATGCAGATGGAGTGGGAGATAATTAAGGGCTGATGACTGATCAGATGGAAACATTTGCAGCCTTTTAGTACAGTAGGAGAATCACATGCTGTCTGCTGCTCCTTCTGGCCAATGCTAATTGGAGGATCAATCTTTTCTAAATTGCTACAGCCTAGGAGGTGCGGAGAGAGAGGGTGTAGTATCTACACACACACACACACACACACACACACACACACACACACACACACACACACACACACACAGAGGTAGTAAATAAGATAGGGGTGCCTGCAATTCTCATTCCTGACACCATTTCTTTTCTCCAATAATAAGTTCAAAAGGTCGTAAATGAAATGGATCAACACGCCTCGTGCTGCACAGTGAAGTACTTCAGGAGAGTTATGTACACATGCACATATTCGTCTGTGTGTGCTTGAATAAGAGCCAAGTTAAAAAAAAGCCCTGAGGTTATGAAGAGCAGGAGTAACCTTGTCTACTGTATGCCTCCTCACCCTTAACCTTTGGTCTACTGTGTTTATGATTCTTTTTCAGGAGTCTGGATCGAAGCTTGTTTATGAGATATGCTCTGCATTAGGGAGGGCTGTTAATGGATAGCTGCAGAATCCATTTAGTAGACTGATTCATATCAGCTTGCAGACTGACACTGAATGACATTTTTCTGTAGCATTACAAAAAAAGAACAATATCAAGCAAAAGAATTGGCACTGATGTGACAGTCTAATTAGTTCATTGTGGAATTCTAAGCAAGAGCACTAACAGGAAAATAAAGGTCAGAAACTATTTTTTAAGATGATTACTTGTCAGCTGTATGAGACGATTTGGGTGAAGAGATTCTGTCAGATGTAGATCTCAACAATAAATCTATGATTAAAGATAATTACTACATTCTGCTTATGTCAATCACAACAATCTGATCTTTCAGAGAAAAAGCAGCCACATACTGTAAACAGTAACAGATTTCAAACTGAGCTGGAAATAATGAGGATATATTTCTGTCCAAATTGTTTTTATTACTACTGCTGTATTTTGCAGCTGCCCTGTTAGTTTTGCATCATCATATCTTATCTGGCTTTTGACTTTTATATACTGTATGTGTTATAACAATGGTCACATTCTGAATCAAAATCTGGTAACAAATCTGAGATATGTATTTAATGTCATTCTACTGCCTGTATTCACATTATGTGCTCAAGATCAACTCATAAACAATTATTTTAAGATATGAGATGTTTATCTTCGACAGCAAAATTGGGCCGAAACCTGGCTTAAGATAGCAAGAAGATTCACTCTGGTCTGACTCATACCCTTCCAAATATAGCTGCAAATCTCAGTACTTGTTAGTCTTTAAAAGGCATAGCTGAGATATCTGTGGTTAAGAAAGAAGAATAAACTGTGGTTGTCTCTACCCACGCTGCACAGGTTCAAATATTAAACCTCTATTTGAGTCCAAGTCATGGTTTGCTGTTGGCATTATGGCCTTGCATTGGAAAATGAAATGACTCTGAGAGGAAATAAAGTCAAAGGTGGCAGAGAGAACAGAAACAGACTTGTGTCTGGGCAGAGCCATAGAGTCCAGATTCATAATTTTTTCTTTATCCTGACCCAGTTTCAGCTGTATAATCACCCCAGAAAAAGAAAAAACTAGACCTTATATCCTTCGGCAACTGAGAGAAAGTGAGAAAAAAACATAGGGACAAGATGAGCTAAATGGAAAGAGGTAAATTTAGAAAAAAGAAAGAAAGAAAGAAAAAAGAAAGAAAGAAAGAAAGAAAGACAGACAGAGAGAGAGAGAGAGAGAGAGAGAGAGAGAGAGAGACCTACAGCCATCTCATACAGCCATAACTAAACACCTTTTAGAGACCAACCATACTTGGACAACCCCTTCTGTCTGCTCTAAGGATCAGAGAGATTGAGCTTGCTGTGTTTATTCCTTTGAGCTTTATTCGAAGCTTTGCACTGGAACAATATGCTTTTTCAAATCTAATGCTGATACATCCGAGGCAATCCGGGATAAGACTGTGAACAGCATTGAGGATATTACGAGTGTCATATAAATGCATTATATGCTGTGGAGGATATACATCAATGGCATACCTGTAGATGGAATAAGATCTACCAGTATGATGTGGAGGGCAGTGTTTCCCTCAGGCGTTACTGGAAAATATAACACAGCATACAGATGTCAGCTATTTCAGCTGGAATCTCATAAGATCATAGTTCTCTCATTTTCTTTCTCTGTACCTCCAAAAAATGTCTGCTATGGTTAAAGTATCCATGAACCATGTTAAATTATTTCATATATTTTTAATGTCTATTGAAATATCAAAAAGGACATATGATTTTTTTTAACCTTATTAAAAATGTCAGAAACTATGAATATATCCCATGACAAATCTCTCATTTCCTCCTCCGTATAGGTAGTAGATTTATTGCTAGCTTGAATTTGAGTCAAAATTGGGATCTAAGTAGTCTATCTGATACTCAATTAACATTGTCATAGCAGCATTTAATTTAACAGTAACCATGTTTCAGACACCCGACATTTATATAGCTTTAACACATTCTGCATAACAAATAATATGGTCATCACTATTAAACGATTCATTACTATATGCACACATTAACAATTAGATCATTTATAACATGTATGTATAATTATAATATATACTTAATAATGACTAATTTACTCATTTCTTTATTATTGTCTCTATACACAACCAGGTAATATACTCAGTTATATTTTTCACAGCTAGACACAAATTGGATTCAGTAACTTGGAATTTATTCACATATTATTATACTTTATCATATTCACGGTGTATATTTAACAGTAGCCAAACCTGTCAAAATACAGCCACCCACCTTTAGCATCAATCAAAATAATCTACATTCAATATATGATTCATTCTCAGACTTGTTTAAGTTGTGAGGCTTTTTTAATGAGATCAAATATTGAACTCATAGGTATTAGTAATTCCAGGATTAGTTATTAAAGGAAGTACTCTGTTTTTATGAAAAATAATAATAATAAGTTTAAACCTAACTATCAATTATCAAACTAATGAATCATCTTCTACTATTATATTTTTAAGAGCATGAATATTTTTCTACTTACTAGTAAAATGCTGTGCATAGATAGATTATATGGTGTGTGTATAAAGGCCTAAAGGTCTCAGGAACACATTACTGCCTGGAATATTACATCGTAAATATGCCTATAAAAGCAGATTATTTTATTTCATGAAAAACTAAGAACGAAACAATAAAAGACATTCACATTCATCAACAGGGTATGCAAAAATGCCATGCAGCAAAATGGCAGCAGATCCAGAAAAAGAAAATCAGTAAGAACTGCATATTTGCAAACATATTTTCCATAAACTCCTCATGTATAATTTCTCAGAGGTTGGAAAAGCCGCCGTAAGATAGTTTTAGATCTATTATGCACTTTCCTCAGGCACAACAGAATAAGTAAAACCACTATTACAACAACAACAACTTTAATAAATGGAAGAACATGACGTATTTATATTGAGGTGTATGGTTGCAACAAAAAACATGAAACCTGGCACTGTGCTGAAAATATACAATTTTGCAAAGATTGCACAAGTGATAAGTTAAACAACAAAATTAACAACAACTTTATTGGACTGAAAATATACAACTGAATAAAATGAAAAATTTACAGACAAAAAAATTCAAAACTGGCAACTCAAAAGTAAACTGTTTGCTTACTAATAACCGTGGTTCTGTCTTTTTATGACCACTTAACTAAAATTTATATATCCGTTTAAGTACAGACTATTTTACTATCCTTAATGAAGTAGTTTATAAATGATATCAGTGACTAATTCGTCCTTCCTTTTTTATAAACCATAAAAAGAAATAAGAATTAGTTCTTATTAGGCTACTGTACTAGTATTGTCTTTTGTATTTTCTTTGTTTGTTTGTGTGGTTTTTTATTTCTATGTATATTTGATCATATAACTCAGAGTTTCTGACAATATTTTTCACATTTGTATTAAAAAATCCAACAACGCTATAAAAGAAAAAATATAACAACATTAACTTTAATTTGCTGAGTCTCAGTGTGATAATAGGCAGGTCAATGACAGGATAACAAAGTAAACAGTTCACTTTATCTTCATCTTCTGCCATTTTCTTTTTAAGTGCCGAAGTTCTTTACTACTTACCAGTAAAATGCTGTGTAGGAGAAGATTATATGGTGTGTGTACAGTGCAAGCAGCCTGGAGGACACAGGAACACATTACTGCTTGGAGTATCACTGCTGATGTCTTGAATCAGCTGCATTTACATCGTCCATAACAATGCGAGCGTCAGAGAGTCTTATTATTGATATAATGGAACAACGTTTTGATCTGGAGCTTGGGTGGCGTTCTTGCGATCATGAGATAGACAGTTTAATTCGAAATCACACCCTTTGGGGTTTGCAGTAGGCACTGATGAATATTTAAAGGTGATGTGACATAAGGACAGTCAGGGATAATGGCAGGCCTAATGAAGACCTATTTTTTTTCTTTCTTTCTTTCTTTCTTTCTTTCTTTCTTTCTTTCTTTCTTTCTTTCTTTCTTTCTTTCTCATTCAGTTTTAGGTGTATCACATTCACCCTCTCACTCAATATACTAGCATACATTCTATGTCTTATTTTTATTCATTTGTTAGGACATTTATTGCAAGAGGCTTATTGAACATAGTGAAGGTTGGCCCCGGTGTGAAACGTTTGTCTTGGTGCTATGCCTGGGGGGAGATCAGGGTGTAGAGGTGGGGGTATGGGGGGTAACTGCTGAACAGAAGTAATAGACCTATTTGAGCCACTCTTTCTCATTCCTGTGGGAAGGCATGTCATAAAAAGCAAACATAATTTCCCCGTCAGGAGATTTTTGCTACCCATTTTCTTCATCACAGCCCAGAGCTATGGCTCATGCTACAGAAAAACGTCTCAACTAAAGTTGCAGACGGTTTGAGTATCTGCAAGGAGGTAATTGCCACATGTTTCTTCTGTTATCTGCTGGGGGATTATTTTAATGCATGAAGCAGTAGAGGAAAAAACCAAAACAACAAAATCCAGCATCACTAACATCTCACTATCTTATCATATGCAGGTGTCGCAAGCCCTTAGAGTGGCATTTTGTATAAAGTGGTAGCACTTAATCACTGCTCTTCTCTCTATTTTTTTTTTTCCAGTCATTCATCTGTAGCTTTATTCTTATCAGGGTCGCAGCAATAATCTCGCTGAATGGGAAACCAGGGCATCGCAAGAATGATCGCTTTTTTTAGAGACAAAACATTGCAGTGCTCTGCATCTACTAAAATCAGTTCATTTTTGCTGATTACTTTACTTACCAATACAACCACCCAGGCTATAAAAGCAGTTTATTTCACATTAATCAAGAAGGCATGGAAAAAAAATAAAGAAGGCAGTAAAAATGTCACAAAGCCAGAAAAACACTGTTCAGTTCAGTTCAGTTTCAAGCACTTCATGTATAATTTCTTATACATCTGGGGTTAGAAAAGCCTCCATAGGACAGTTCTGGATCTATTATGCACTTTCATCAGGCACAAGAGAATAAAAAATACAACAATAACAACAACTTTATTCGAGTGGAAAGACAAAACTGAAAATAGTGTTTGTATTGTTGCAATAAAAAAAAGATGGAAAAAACTGGCAACTTGAAAAAAATGAAAGTTTATTATGTCCTGTGGATCACTTTCTGTCTTTTTATGACCACTCAGCTAGAGTTTATATATACATGCAAGTATGTACTATTATAGTGTGTTTTGTTTGTTTTTGGTGAGTAATTTTAGCTCCCTTTTTATATACTGTACAGTGAAATGATATGACAGTTATGACAAGTTTGATTAATTAGTTTTCCTGCATATTCCTGTTAAAATAAATAAATAAATAAATAAATAAATACAATTTTCTTATACAATATACATGATAAAATCCAACAATGTTAAAAATGGTTTTAAGGGTTCTTCAGTGGCTCCTTTGGGAGGACTTTTACTGTTTCTGCAAAGGTTCTGCAATTTTTCAGGATTGATCATTAGAGATAAATCTAAAAAATTCATTTTAAATTTTGTCATTTTTATTCTGAATTTATTTCTGTAAAGCCACTTTGAGATATTTCCCATTGCATTATACAAATAAAAGAACTCCTTGGAGAACTTTTATTCTAAGTGTATATAGTACTCTATACATAGTAATTTGTCCGGAGGAGAGATGCATAAAATTTTATGTATGTTTTGCAAATTTCTTTTTATATTTTGCTGTCAATATATAAAATGATATACTCTATGATTTGTTTAATACCTGTGATGGGAGCCAATTCTGCTTCATAAACCCCAATATAAAAATCATGTCATGCTCACTATATAACCCACTATATAAAGAAGGCGCAAATAATATTGATTCCAGCACAGGTTGGTGATTTCTCTTATTCAATGATAGTAATCCTCCTGCGTGATTGTGCTAGACTTCCAAACTTCTGGTATAAACCTCATTAAAAGCCTATTTGTTGTTTCCAGATAGAGTTCTGTGCATTGTGGGATGTTGTTTGCACTGAATATTTCCTATATTCTCTCTAGATTTAAAATAGAAACCTCCAGATTTCAAGAGTTTTCAACAAACTCAAAGTGTCATTTTGGACATGAATGTAATGGTATATCTGAAGACATGATGTATGCTAGACTAACCCACAAATGTCATATATATATGTATATATATATATATATATATATATATATATATATATATATATATATATATATATACATATATATAAAGCCGTGGTTTCCATAAAACTCCATAAGAAATACAAATTATAAACTCCAGTGTATTTACCATACCATCATTTACGTTTATAATTGCTATTATGATGTATAGTAAATTCCTTCTTCTGACAACATGAGAGCGATAGCTTCCTTGATGTTACCAGGAAACCATGGTAACCAGAGTTCTGTCTCTACAGCGCTTTGTGGTCAGCTGTCACTGGTTGTCTATGTGTTGGCTCTAGTCGCAGTAACGAACGTGTCACAGCGTATCAAGATAGCATTAATTTCCTCTCCAAACAAAGTCCCCAAGGTGCTGCAGGAGACAGGCACAGAGCCTGAGCCCACTGACAGCGAAATGGAGTGAAAGAGAGAGCAATACATCATAGGTTCAGTGCCCAGTTGTCATACTGTTCATTAGAAACTGAACTTCTTTCCCTTCTGTCCCAGATATTGAAGTAGGATTGGGTGCTATCTGAAGATGCAGTGCAGATGACAAACAGGCTACTATATTCTAGGCTTCTGCATGAAGTGATAACGTTTTTATTCCAACTTTAATCTGCTATGATTGTTCAGAATCTGAGGTAAGTCTATGTTTACAAATTATCAGATGATGACATACTTTAGATACAGACTATGGTATTTTAACTATCAGAGTTATGAGCAAATCACTTTTGTTTCCTATTTACATATCAGTTTATTTTTACAGCCTATTTGTCTGATTTGTTTGTTTGTTAGTTTGTTCATTTGTTTTGGATAAAAATCAAGATTGTTTTCAGTTGTTTCCTTTTAAAATGTTGTATTACTCCAATCACGATACCCCAAATATTTTACATTAGTTGCAAACAGAAGTGAAATAACCATAAACAATGATCTTTTTTATGTATATAATAAGAAGAATAAGAATCAAGATCATGATCATCATCGCAAATAAAAGTTACTATAAAAATACTGTTTTCTGTACTGCTTATTCTACACAGGGACAAAGGGAACCCTGTGCCTATCCCTAGAGCCTCAGGGGACAAGGTAGGGGACACCGTGGACAAGGTCCCAACTCATCACAGGGCACAATCATACAGTACCCACACTATATCGACAATTTTGAGATTTCAGTCAGCCAACAATGCATGGACTGGGGAAAACACCAGCGTACCCTAAGGAAGCCCCAGAAGCACAGGGAGAACATATAAACATACCACACACAAAGGGCAGACGAGCAACTCGACCCCCAACCTTGGAGGAGCAAAGCAAACCACCAAGCCCTCATGCCCTCAAGGAGAATAGTGATAAAATGCCATTTTCAGTTTAAAGTGCCTGCTTTAACCCTCATTCTTGATGATTATATCAGAGCTCAAGCTGCACAGGGATAGCAGGATGAATGATGGGGCCCACCTGCCTGCCTTACTTATGGAAATGAAGATGCCTGTCATTACGGTACGGTAGGTCGCTGCAGTGAGTCTTACCTTGCGGCATTTAAAAGAGCAAGTTCTTTGTGTGTGTGTGTGTGTGTGTGTGTGTGTGTGTGTGTGTGTGTGTGAGGTGTCTGAAATGAACCTGATGGGGGTTAGGTGAAATGCAAAACAGTATTCCCTGTATTCTAGAGGCTAAATCTTCACTGTGACTGGCAGGGTGAATATGCTGACCTTAAGAATAATCAGAGCAGAGACGAAGATTTTTAGTGTCTGTTTGTTTATGCATATGAGTGTGTATTTGTGTGTGTGAGAGAGATAAAACTATATCAGAATATTGGACACAACAGTACTGTATGGAACAGATAATGGCATGCGATGCGCGTTGTTAAGCTGCTTGATGATGTTTATGTTTGTGAATGTGTACTTAATTATGTTTATATTTGTCATTTGTGAAATTGCAGTTTGGTTTCCATAGAAATCATTAAAATGTTATGAGTAGGTAAATGCTGTTCAGTGATTTCCAGCAATCTACATAAGCAGTGCGCAGCGTGGTGCTCATAATTGCTCGAAGTCCGCTACAGAAAGCAGCCACCCTGATGAATCTAACCTTTTTTTCCCCACAATTTCCTTTGTGCAGCTGAGCTATCTCATATACTGTTCACTGTGCCTTTGTGTGGCTTTTCTTTCTTTTTATTTCCCTCTATTTAATCCAATTCATTATCCAGGGCCCTTTTGTCCCTCCACTATCAGGGCACACAAAGCGCTCCACTCAGTATGGATGGGGCTTTGTTCACATTCTGTCCTCTTCTCCCCTGGGATGCAGGATCCGTGAAGAATACCTGGAGCAGGCTTTTTCTTATTGTGCACAGGAGGCACGGCAAACACAGAAAGGGAAAAGCCGGTGAGGCGCCCAGCTAAAGGATAAACGCTTTTGAGAGGCACTCACTCCAAAGGCGAAACTTTTTTGTTATGCATGGAGTGTATTTGGGACCCTGAAATGGAAGGAATGACAATACTATTTTGCAATAATGCATGTGGATGTAGCATCCTTTTGTTTTCAGACAACAAAATCCACTGCAAAGAATACAACGAAATTGGCACAATAACAATTTCTTAGTGATTATGAGCTGTATAATGCAAGCTATTATAGCTATCCCAGCTATTATTTGATATATACTAAAGCATGGATGAAGAGCACATCCGTACATGTGCTAAATTAAGACAGAATGAGTATGGATTGAGTAGTTTGATCTTCCTCTGTAAACTCTCCCACTTGGCAAATTCTCCTGATCACTTCTTCTCTGCATGCACTTGAGATCGTATATAGAGAAACCCCACATTTTCTTGCCTACCCTTCATTCATCTCACAGTCTCACTATAGCGCTATTCTGTATAACCATTCCATGCCCCATGCTGGGTCACTGAATCACATTTCTATTGAGAAACCATGCAGCTCAAACTGAGAGGGACAACGGCAATTTTTTTTTTTTTTTTGGATGTGATTTTCACCGTTCAGAGGAACCGGATGTTCTTAATGGTCTCTTTTTATGCTGTGTGTGTGTGTGTGTGTGTGTGTGTGTGTGTGTGTGTGTGTGTGTGTGTGTGTGTGTGTGTGTGTGTGTGCGTGTGTGCGTGTGTGTGTGCATGTTTGCATTTTAAATGAGAGACAAATAGAAATGTGGCATGTCAGTCACAGGTGGTTGCCCTGATGAGTGTACACATTTTGTTAAGGGAGGATCATTTCCTACTCTAATTACACACAGCAAGTGCTTACTGAATTGAGGAGGAGCTTCAGACACAATACTGTAGCATACGGGTGTTGGGAGAGAGATTCAAAATCACTTGAGTGAATTAATGGTGCAGAAATAAAGCAAATGCATATCAATATGTAGACACAGAGAAATTGAGAATCTGTGTGTGCACTAATGGTCCCATACATACTGTACAAAGTGCTTGTGTATGAGGCTTGTGTTTCTGCTACCATGTGAAACTAAATAATATACATTCACTGAACTTTTCAACAGAAACACATTTACATCTACACATTCATGCAATTATCTAATCAGCCACTCATTGCAGCAGTGCAATGCATTATGTCCTGCAGACACAAGTCTGCAACTTCAGTTAATGTTTACTGTGATCTCAGAGATTTTGAGGATAGTTTTGATGGTCTTCTGGGATTTTTACACACAGCAGGTTCTAAAGTTTACAAAGTATGTTGCAATAAAGAAAAAAAATATTTAGCAGCAGTTCAGTGGACAATATCACATTGTTCATGAGCGAGGTCAATGGAGAATGGCCAGACAGGTTTGAGCTGACAGAAAGGCTACACTAACACACTAATTGTGGTGAGCAGAAAAACATCTCACAATGTTGAACCATGAGGCAGAGAATCTACATCAGCAGAAGACCCCGTCCTCTTCTGTCAGCCAAGAACAGAAAGCTGAAGCTTCAGTGGGTGCAAGCATAAGACTGGAATGTGGCCTGATCTATGTCACTTGATGTCTACTGAGGCACACAGATGGTAGGGTCAGAATTTTGCACTAACAGCATGAATCCATGAAGCCTTATTTAAACAGCCCAGGGTAATGGAGGTGGTGTAATAGTGTGGGGAATGTATTTCTGGCACGCTTTAGACTCGTTAATACCAATAAATCATCATTTGAATGACATTTGAGTATTGCTGCTGACCATGTGCATCATTTCATGGCTACAATTTACTCATATTCTACAGCCTAAACGTCATCTCAAACTGGTTTTATAAACATGACAGTGAGTACAGTACAGTTCTTCAGTTTCCTTTCTTGACACCTGATCTGAATCCAATAGGACACCTTTGGGTTGTGGTAGAATGGGAGATTTACAGCATGAAAAATCTGCAGCAGTGTGTGATGCGGTCATATCAACATGATCTCAATCTCAAAAGAATATTTCCAACATTGTGTAGAAACCATAGCACAAAGAATTGAGGCTGTTTTGAAAGTGATGAGAGGATTAATATAGTGTTCCTGATAGTGTTCTTTGAGTGCATCTGACACCATGTGATACTATTGTAAGAGTGAAAGGTATGAAGAATATATGTTTTTGTTAATGATATATATTTTGTATTTATGATAGGACTTTTATTTTAATGGAAAGATACTGAAGGACTTTTATTGATGGGGAAAAATCTGTTTTAGAAAAGAGAAAAGGTTGTAAATGAGTGAGGGGATGAGTTGGACATGAAAGCCATAAAAAAATAAAATGAAGAGGAGAAAACTATTAAAGAAGAACTCGTCATAGTGGCCGTGGTATTCGTTATTATTAAACACCCTAACACACACCCGCAACTATTAAATAATTACACTATGTGATGTATCTGATACCATGAGACTCTATAAATGTGATATAAAAATAGTCTACATTGTTGTCCTAATTCACAGATGACACAATATAACAGCGATGTGAATGTATAATAATGCTAATCAAAGCAAATCAGACAGTGCTTTTGTAAACCAAATTTTAAGAGGTACTACAGCATTTTACTTCCATACATGTACATCAAAAAAGTATGAGTGCACTGCTTCCAGCTTACGGCCAGCTAGCTAAGCAAAAAATTGCATAAAGACAACACAATTTGAGTGAAAATAACACATCATAAATAAATTAAATAAATACCACAAATAAATAAATAACACACATAAATTCTCATCGTTGTTCTTGATGATCAGTTGCTATTGGTCGTTTACACTGAAAGAGTTCAATGCAACAAAATCGAAAACATGTTTTACTAACAGCTACACAAAAGCACTGTTCTGAAGTCAACCAAAACTTGTTCTTCATTGCAACCCATCCAAAGTCATTATAACAACTAGATAAGGTAATTCAAATTAGCTAGCTAACAAGCCCATACACACATGATATACACACATATACAGTATGAGCAGGGATATGAGCACTATTTAAACTGTGAAACATGAACAGCGCTAAATGTGACCCTTTAGTAACTTCTTTGATAGATTGTTGTGTTATTCATCTTTCAAACATTGAAGCAACTTTCCCTGAGGTTGTGTGCGTAAACCACATCATTACTTTGGTAATGCATAAACACAGTGTGCTACCCTTGTAAATGCAGTCCTATAGAATGCTACAGCTATAGAGCTTCATCTACAAATACCTTTGACTGAATAATTCATGAATCATATCAAACACCAGGAATATGAAATCCATTTGAATAATTCATAACCTGCAATGAAATATGTAAGTTTCTCATGTAAATGTTTATTTATTTGATTGCCCCGTCTTCTACCTTTAAGACTTTCGTTGTCAGTGAATTTTGAGTAAACAGGTAGGTTTTATAGGCTTTTCTTAATACAAGGGATGTAAAGAGAGAGAGAGAGAGATAGAGAGAGAGAGGGAGAGAGATAGAGAGAGAGAATGTCAAGTGAGACTTTCAGCAACATAAACAAACCATTAAAATGCATACTGATTCAGCTAGTCAAAAAGTGTGTCACCGAATGCCTATTTACAGCACTACTATAAAGTAAACAGTCATTTTATATATTTGGTCATATTCTTAGATTCTCATTACCAAGTGAAGTTGATATTTTCTAGACCTCCATTTTTAGGTCTTAAATAATCATTATGATTCATTCATGGAAATGGCACTGTGTCATTTGTATTCATTACGAGGACTGAAAGCAGTAGAATAATGTAAGGCCATCACTTTCTTTTCAAATAAATCCCAATTTGAGCTTCATACAAAACAAGACAAAAGAGTAACTATTCCTCTCTGAAAAATGGAGCAATATCATTTCATGTGCAGTCGAAATTTCTTTCAAAAGAGCCCAAAATGCGAGTATGTCCTTTTGGATTGTTCTCTGGTCTTGTCCTATCTTACACACACACAATCTTATGTGTGCATGTTCCTATTAGCAGTGCTATGTATATCTTATGCTAATTTCTGGGAGGGAAAGTGGCATAAAATGAGGGACTGTAATCTACAGACAGTGGACTGTTATCTGTTAGTTATGCTCTATGAATACTAATTAGATTTTGCTTTGTATATACATGGCAACAACTGCTGTTTTCTGAAGAGGGAGGGGGTTTTCTGATAAGGGATGTGTTGAAATTCAGCTCACACACACCTATGCGAAGACATATACACACACGCTCGTGCGCACACACTTATTTGCACCCTCTCCTATCTCTTCATCTCATCAACGTCTCCCATTTTATATGATGATTGAACCAGACTGTGTGCAGGTGAGCTGTGCAAGACTGACTGCCAAACACAAGTCTGTACACTACATGGCTAGTTCTCTCCTAAAGACACCCGTACACCAAATTTATGCTGGAGATTTCTATAGTAAATTGTACCATTTAGCACCTTTTTCCCCATTCTCTCTGCTCCATCATCCCCATCTTCAATTGCTGAATTTCTTACCACAAAAAGCTCACACTCCAATTATTCTGGATCAAATAGCAAAGCCTGGCTGCGTATTATATACAGAGGCACTAATCAGACTCAGAAGCGACAGGTACAGCACGGCAAGGGAAATTAGGAGACCTAGAGAGAAAATGAGAGGGAAATGAAAGGTTCTGCTACCACTGCAGCACACAGGCCATTCAACTCCTGAATAAAGACAAGGACATTCCTCCCACAGGAATCAGCTCTAATTCCCATTTAACAATTATTCCAGACATCCCAAGTAGGTCTCTACAGGTGATGAAGAAGATATTCCAATGCTAATTTCAGAATGCAAATTGCATTGCAAATCATCATGTGTTGCAGTTTGCTTTCATCTTTCCCACTGAAATATCAGTTATTTACTCAATAATGCTTTACACTTTGCACAATGCTTACACCTTTACACAATGCTTTGAGATTATTTTTATTTGGAGTTAGTTTAATGTAATTCACCACAGGATGCTTTAATATTGAAATAAATGGAACTGTAGCATTTCAAAAACATTAGACATAGATAGGAAAGAAGGCAGCCGGTGTCCTTTACACATCACCTTCTCTTCTGTAGATTGCAGCTTCTCTACTCAACCTGTAAATAAATACACAATCCATATGTTACTAGTGATGCAGAATATTTTACTTATCCTCTTGTATAATAGTCTTAATAAGTGATGGCTGGCTATGATATTAAATAGGAGGGCTTGAATATGATATCTATCAGTTGCTTAACAACAAAACTATTAGGATTGAGAAATGCTATCACAAGGTCTCATTGACAGCTTAATAAGAAGGATTGATGTGGGACAAACACACACAGACACACACACACATGTAATGTGTTATGCTGTTGCATTTGTGTTTTCAAATAATTATTGTAATTTTAATCCTCTTTACTGGGTTCCTGTCATGTTTCCTCTGAATACCAAGTAGAAAATACACAACACTTTTCATTCAAATTAAAATGCACTAGGGTTTGTGTGTGAATTTTGTGTACTTTCTTTGGATATAGTGTCTTCCTCTATGTTTTTTGAGCATGTAAACAATTCAGTCAATTTCAATTTTTATTTGTCACATACACAACCATACGAAGTACCACATGTTAAATCATTTACAATCTCAGAAAAATCAAAATAGAATAAAAATAGATGAAAGACAGATTTACAATAAAATACTAATATAGAATCTAAATATACTGTATAGCCGGAATATGTAGTAATTACAGAAATACAATGCAGATTGGTGGCAGAGCAGCATGATTAATATGAATAAAGTGTAGATGTGTGCAATTGCGTGCAATCCAGCTTGTTCACATCCATTACACACACAGGTGTATGCCTCAGACACTGCTGATGCCATTTTATAGATGTGTCAGTTACACAGGCTGATGCAGATGCAGATGTTAGAGACGTTTGTCTGTGAAATCAACTGACATGACTGTCACTGATCAGCTGCATGACTGTATGCAAGCCAAAGCTTTTTGGGCTAGAAAAAAATTAGGTCCGGTCTCACTTTGTCATACAGTTTCTGTGTATTGTTCTTAATCTCAATGCTGTTGCTTTTATGTGTTAATTTTTTTTATTATTTATTTATTTTGTTTTTTTATTTATTTATTTTTTTTTTTTACAGGGCTTTCAAAAAAGTTATTCTGATATAGATGAAAAAAGTATCAAATAAATAAATAAATAAATAAATGTAAATTTGTACCAAATCTTTAAAAGACACAGCTGAGTTAGCCAGCCATTGATATCAGCCATCCCTGATATTTATATAATAATAATAATAATAATAATAATAATAATATGTGTATGTGTATGTGTGAAAGTGATATATAGGAAATCCAGATGTTTTAAATAAATTACATTTGATTTAAATGTAATTATTTTAATTGAAAATGCTTTTTTGTTTGATTTTCAAAATTGTTTATTTATTTATTTATTTATTTATTTATTTATTTATTTATTTATTTATTTTGTCAAAAAATTGGCAAAATAGCAAGCACAGGATTCTTCTTATAAACTACCACCAGTGAAGACACATAAGTAAATACTTTCTAAGATAGCTTACTCATGTTCAAAGAGGAATCGAAGAGGAATTTACTTGAATGTCACACAAAACATCTTGGCCCAACTCTACAGAAAGTCTGTGGTAATTTGTAAAAATGACATGCTCCCCCAAATATCACAGCATTTGCTTAATCTTGTGATCATTTCTGCTATCACAAAACTGTGAAACCCTGGAGGGCCTGTATTATATACAAAGTCAGATAAAATAAAAACTTAATAAAAATCCAGCCTTCATTGGACAGCAAAGTTCTTTTGTAAGTCCATCTTCAGGCCCCAAGCTAGATCAATACAAAGAAATCTCAGGGAATAATTCCAGTTGTGATAAAAGTAGGTGGTTGTTCAAATGTGTGCAGATTTCTCTAGCGAGGGTGTTAGCTCTTTACAGGACGTCCTCAGGCTGTGTAGGGTTCTCATTATATAATCTGCCTCTTAAGCTTTATTTTTGGTGGGCTGTAATTTAGTGTGTTGCCAGATTTCTACTGTTCCTGTGTGCTCAAGGCAGTCTTATACGGTAATACCAGACACGCTTTCTCACAACCTCAGGAACTTTTTCTAATTTTTTGTAAATGATTTTTCACAAGTCAGGGAATTTTTCTTTCCTTCTGAAATATTAAGGGTTCTTCATGAGAGGACTTCTCAGCATATATTACAGGAAAACAAGCACGCAAGGGATTTGTGTGTTAATGAGTTTGTGCTGATGAGAGGAGTTGCCTTGGAAGAGATTTAGAAAGCTGTTACTCTGCTAAAGCACAGAAGGCCAAAAATGCAATGCCAACAGTTTTTCATGGATGAAAATTCGTAAAGGCAATAAGATCCTGACTGGAATAAAGTGGTTGTGAGAAAGCGGTTAATGAAATTGAGTGGAATTTGTAAGGATTTCATCCAAAGGTAAATTTACAAATAGGGAAGGATTGAGGAAAAAAAAAACCTAATACATATGCAGGGCTTTATCAGCTTCAGCCCAGACTTATGAATATTTGTGAATCCGGATCCAGATGCAGATCCATGCCAATCTGGACAATTGCCTTCTCACAAGCCAAGCTCCAAGCTACTAACAAGATTAGTTGCTCCTCATTTCACTTATGGTGCTCTCATCGTAGGCGAGAATGAGGTCAGATGTAACAGATGTCAGTTCAACACTATCAATTGTTCTAATCAGCAACAAGCTACAGTAGTTCAATAATATCATCCTCTACCGGCCTGCAACAGAACCGCAGCTTAAACACATCTTAGAAGAGTTTTCCATCAACAGTCTGATTTAAGTATGAATTTGTGTTCATTTTATAAATCTGAAAAAACTTCAATGGATACAATAATGCAATACTATAATACCAATTTGTATTGCAAATCCTATTCCTTCTGCAGGGGTATTTTGCTGAAGCCCATCTCCCAACTCTGACAGAGCCGAGTCGCAAGGGCTCGAACATTCAATCTTCAGAGCTCCTTTTTGAAACTAAACAAGCTTTGCAGAATTTCAAGGACAGAAACATTCTAAAGAGCCATATATCTCCTCAGATACAGAGGGTCCTAATGGGTCCTGACAGATTATTCCTGACTAGCTAAAGCAGAAAAAAGGCAGAGGATCTGGTCTGCTGATGGCTTTCTTCAGATTTGCAACCAAGTGCAAGAGCCATGCAAGGCTGTGAAGTGCTGCAGGCAATTTGCTGACACCCTGATGATGAGATGGATGATATCCTTTAAAAAAAAAAGCCAACAGAGAAGCATTCAAGTAGCTGCAAGTCAGCAGATTCATTGAGCTTATAGAGCACAGGGGAGAAGGAGCACCGCATCAGCCCTCCATGTCCTCTAATGGCATTTCGCTCATCGAGCAGACAAAGGCTTTCTGTATTATGTTCATGGATGTCCACACTGTGTATTGCATTTCTTACTGGCTGCTATGGGGAAAATATCTCCATTCATCAACTGAAAGCCTATAAAAGCTTAAGGTATGACGAAATTGCACAATCGTTACTTTCTCATGCTTTTACTAAAGAAGCGACACAGAAACTATATGGATCCATCAATATTTATTTGTGAAGGGTGGCCATTAAGTAAAGTACATATGTTTACGAGATATGAGACATGTTCATTGCTGGCCACCTCAGTAAGATACTGGTGAGTATTGTAAAAAAGAAAAAAAACCACGGTGGCTTAGTGGTTAGCACGTTCGCCTCACACCTCCAGGGTCGTGGCTCGATTCCTGCCTCCACCAAACTCCTGTGTGTGGAGTTTGCATGTTCTCCTCGTGCCTCAGGAGTTTTCTCCGGGCACTCCGGTTTCCTCCCCCGGTCCAAAGACTTGAATGGTAGGTTTATTGGCATCTCTGGAAAATTGTCCGTAGTGTGTGCTTGCGTGAGTGAATGAGAGTGTGTGTGTGTGTGCCCTGCAATGGGTTGGCACTCCGTCCAGGGTGTATCCTACCTTGATGCCCGATGACGCCTGAGATAGGCACAGGCTCCCCGTGACCCGAGGTAGTTCGGATAAGCGGTAGAAGATGAATGAATGAATGAATGATTGTTTAATAATTAATAAATAATTGAAAAAATGAAAGAAACATGAATTGTTCCCTGACGTCACTGACCACAAAGCCCAAACATCTGAGCAAAATCTCTGGTCAATTTTTTTACATGAATTATTTATAGGAAAAATATTTCTTAATAAACTTGCATTTATAACAACTTTGTTATTTGTAGTCTAATGTTATGTTATTGATGCCTGATTAATTCTACACAGGTCTACAAAGGCTAGCTTTATTATGTGCATTTTTTAAGTGCATTATTATTTTGCCACCTCAATTAAGTAATTGGGTCTAACCTGGCAACGCCATTGTCAAAAGCCTTGGCTATGGTGCTTATATGGGATCTGGCTGGAGAGGATAGTGACCTGTGCTTACAGACCAAGTAAAAGGGGAAGGTATTTTGCAATGTGTGGTCACATAGTGAAACTGTTATTATCACACAAGGCACATACAAAGCAATATAAAGTAAAAGGCTTCCCTCTGAGTTTTGTATGTGCTCTGAATATCTTTGCTGGATGTTAATGGATTTAGTTTGATGGGTCCTTGCATTCACCGGATATAAAAGTGCAGAAGGGAAACTCTGTTATCTCCTTTCACAAAAGAGAAACAGAAAGAGCGAGGTGATCAGCTTGAACACTCCAAAGCCGGTGAGAGAAAGAAAGAGAGGCGTCCTTCCCATTGCCCTATTCTTCTTCTTCCGATTGACAGCTCAGCGCCTGATGGATTTTCATTCTCTTTTGACCTGTGTTCTGCCACACATTCAGAAAACAACATGCTCTTGTGAGCTAATCAAAGACCGACAGAGAGCGGACTCATCCACTTCACGAAAGCGAGACGACATTCAGGCCTGTCAAACATGGGCTGAGCAGCAATGAGGAAACATGCTTTGTGTGGCCATTTCTCTAGAGATGGTGATGGGATCAAGGGGAGGGAGCGAGTGAGGCAGGGAGGGAGGAGCAGAGGAGAGGAGTGGGGTGAAAAGGGGGTGAGCAGTAATGAGGCTGAGTGGAAAACATTTCAGCTTGTCTCAATGGACAATCAGTAAGATGTAGAGCACAGCTGCTGCTACTGCTGCCAGATATGGAGAGAGAGACATTAAGAGAGAGAGAGAGAGAGAGAGAGAGAGAGAGAGAGAGAGAGAGAGAGGAAAGAGGGAGGAATGGTGGTAACTCGAATCAGCTCTTTCTCCTCTTCTCATTTTCTCACTATTAAATATTTAATTTCTATTAAAGTCAGATCTCCAACAATGGCTGTGAGAGATTTACGCTTCGTGTTATTGCGTTGGGTTTTTTTTTTGCCTTTCATGCACTAAAAATGTGAAAATGAATGAAGATTTCCAATACTTCTGGAGGCTATTAATGTTTTATTATTATTTTTTTACAAAAAGAAAGGCACATTCCAGACAACACATCTGTGACTCTTTGAGGTTTGCGCTTTGTCTTTTCAGTAGTGACGTGCAGTCAGATTAACACATATGTCATCATCGAATGTTTAACCTCCAAGGTTGCACATTGCTTCTTTATGCCATGTGTTTGGCTCCTGATATTAACTGACATTGTTGAAAAGATGGATTAGCATGTCGACTTTTGCCTTTAAAGTCTATAAAGCTGCTTTAGAGATGGTAGCAACCAGATAACAACGAGAGTCTCTCTCTCTCTCTCTCTCTCTCTATCTCTTGTGTGTGTGTGTGTGTGTGTGTGTGTGTGTGTGTGTGTGTGTGTGTGTGTAATAGCATATAAAAAAAGGCACAAGCAGACTTTGAGAACCAGAGAGAGGCAAAAAGAGCATGAGAAAAGGAGTGAGAAAGAATAACAGATACAGGAATAGTACCGACAACCAACAACATAGTTGGAAGGAAAAAAGACAGTAGCAGATCAACAATGATGCATCACCATGACAGCAGACAGATGTGCACCTCATTTTGCCGCATTTCCTATGACCTCTACTAACAATCAAACACAAACCTGATGCTTTCTCTGCAAGCGCTGTGACACTGGGATGATGGTGCCCTAAATAAGAAAACAGCCTCTGCATCTCCTAGAGCACTTCATATATCGTCTCTGTGATGCTGACCGTACTTCATGTGGGAAAATGAAGGCCATTTCACAAGATGAATACATCTGTAGTTTTCATTTATTTTGAGCAGAGTATGGTTTTGAGCAGAAAGTGTGTGTATGTGTGTAGGGCTGTTTCAGGGGAAATAGAAAGTGCTGTGGGGAAATAGAGCTTTCAGTTCTATAACCTTTTCTCTGACAGCTATGATAGGTTTCAGAAATGACTCTCTCTCTCATTAGAATTAGCACTTCCAAACAAAATGGCAGTGCAAGCTGTCAAGTTAAATGTTTTAAGGTCAAATTCTTTGACAAGCTCATTTTTGCCTGTGCAATTTTTATACATCACATTTGAAAGTGCATACACAGGCACATGTGTGTGCATTTTTGGCTGCTACTATCTCTATGATTTAAAGGTATTTTGAGGTAACAATTTGAGTCTGCAGCGATTTCTATTGGTTGCCTTTCATATAGATTTCCACCTGACTTTGCATGTTGATGTTAATTACAACATGTTAAGGATGTGGTAGCCTAGTGTTATGGATTTGGTAGCCTAGTGGTTAAGGTGTTGGGCT
This sequence comes from Tachysurus vachellii, assembly GCF_030014155.1. Lineage (NCBI taxonomy): Eukaryota > Metazoa > Chordata > Actinopteri > Siluriformes > Bagridae > Tachysurus > Tachysurus vachellii. Next base: position 10,566,642 of record NC_083472.1, read on the forward strand.
ACCAATCGGAAGGTTGTGAGTTCGATTCCTACTGTATGTCCACCAAGCTGCCACTGCTGGGCCCCTGAGCAAGGCCCTTAACCCTCAATTGCTCAGTTGTATAAAAATTAGGTAAAATGTAAGTTGCTCTGGTTAAGGGCAGCTGTAAATGTAAACATGCTTTTAAGAATTCTTCAGCTCTGTTTGTATATTTAATTAAAAAAAACTACACTATTGTATGTAATTGCTCTAATGTGCTTTGTTAAACCAGTGTGTACTCTGTACATTTGTAAACAAAGTTGCCACCTCCTTTACGTCCCAAACCCCTCGTCCCGCACCCACCCCAGGATAGATTACAATGCATGATATTTATCTTTCGGAAAAGTGAAAGCATGAGACCGCTATGCCTATAAAGATTCTAAACCCATGTGATTTAGATGGTCAGATATTCAGCATATAATAACTTTCCATGAAGCCTAAACTCACTGATCTGCTACAGGACCACCCATGAAGTGGCCAATATATTTTTCCAGATTTCAGTAATGTAATGTAATGTTGTAGATGATTATTTCTAGGTCAAAGATCAGATGTGCTGAGTGTCTAACCCTTCAAATGATGTGATATTATGGCATAGATACAAGCATGAAATAATAGATAGATAGATAGATAGATAGATAAATACATACAGGTAAAAAAAACTACTAAGTCACTCAGTTTGTTTGTTTCCACTGTGCTATACCTGAGATATGTTAAACAGTCGAATGGCCAATGGGACAAAAGGGTTTCTCACTTGTGTAGTGAAGCATGATCATTAAGCACTCTGCCACTGAACACACTCCCCTGCCTGGTGAGTATGCTGTGCAGAGGGTGGTGAGTGTTGTCCAGGATGGGGAGCAGTATGTCAAGGGTGACTACAAGAGGTCTGTACACTGAGAATAAAGATTAATATTTATCTGTTCATTCTAAAAATACATTAGGGTTTAGTCTTTACATTGAAATCTAAACTACACCATTGTGTGGCTCTGGAGCTCTAACTAGACAAGCTCTGACACATTACTGCCCCCTACAGGTCTGTTTCCAGTGAACTCTGAGGTGGGGTTATTTAAAGATCATGGATTGCCACACACAAGATGTTCAGTGCCAGTTCCCTTAAAACACATGAACTCAAGCCAAGATGTCAACCAAATATCCAGTAGTAATAGTTTAAATATTCTAACCTGTTCTTGTATATTACAATCCCTTTAAAGAAAAATCTGATTTAATATGTTTAAAAATTTAGGTGTGATGCCATTACTGATTTGTGTATTGATTTTTGTTTGGTGCTGTATTTTTGTTAGAGTTAGAGTTTGTTTGTATCACAGATGTCACATTCTGATGTTGCTAGCACAGTTACAAGCACTTTTGTACCTCGCTCTGGATAAGGAGTACCAAATGCCGTAAAGGGAAATTAAAACAGTATTCTGTAGCAGAAATCGTATTTTTACACATAACAAATATCGATCATTTGCTGTTATTTTTACAATAAATGAACATATGCTTTTTTAAAAAAAAAAAACATTGCATTGTGATTACAACCAGTTGGAGCAGAATGTACAGATTAGGATGTGAGAAACCTGGACAGACCAAAAAGACTAAAGCACTGCTGCATTGCTGACTAAGCAGTTTTAAAGCAAGAGCTAATTCCCACAAGCACAACTCTCTGCAGGTAGAAAACCATTCATCAAAATTAAAATTAGGATGAAAGAAATTTAAACTAAAAATAAACTCTGAATTTTAAAAGGAAATAAATCTTGAATGCCAATGAAGAGCACGTTAGTTATAAAGATTAATATGCAAGTTGTCCTTGTGGTGTGTGTTTTTTTTCCTTGTGCCTTTAAGATAAAGGTTTCTTGTAGTTGCAGAGAGCTGAGGGACTGTAATATTCCTAGCTACATTACACTGAGGGAGATGCAGAAGAATAAGAAGCACAAGATGAATCTGCTGACAGCCTTCTCTTGTGTTTGAGGTTTCAGAGGCATTGAGGTATTCATAGGAACAGCTTTTAGCAATGCAGGAATGTTCCTCTCCATCCTGTCAGAGAGAGATGGATTGTCTCTTTCGCTGAAACATGGATAGAACTAAAAGATGAGGGTAAATTGAAAACCGAGACAAAGTAGTAACTCTTTCAGAATATAAGAGAATATAAACCTTTATCAGATGTACTGGAAATGGTCGATACTGTACAATAGCTTTATGTGAAAAAAATAAATTGACACTTTTTAATGCAAAAGGTTGTAACAACAAAGGATTGTCACTGTTTAGTTTATTCGTCTACTGAATTTTACAATAAGATGGATGCAGATACAGGTCCAAATAGTATCTTCATCTTAATTGCTACCATAAGACAGCATAGTGTCATTTAAATTATCAACTGAATTTGATCAATTGGTTTTATCTCTTACAGCCTTCAGTAAAATCTAAAGCTGGCACAATCGATAATGGTTACTATTAATAATATAAATAATAATAATAATAATAATAATAATAATAATAAAAATAATAATAATAATAATAATAATAATAATAATAATAATCATCATCATCATCATGATCATAAATAATCAGGATTTACAGACTCTTGTCCAACAAGGCAAAAATTCTTTCGTATCTGCAGAGAGGAGCTTCTTGACCTGTTGTTCGTTGAAGAGGTCTGGTTAATCATGTCTTCCTGCACTGAGCCATACTCCACACACTCCAAGCCCACTCTAACTGATTACAAACAGACAGTTACAGCTGGTTACATTCAACCTGTACATGATGATGAAACTGTAAGAACTCACAGCTGGCAAAAGGACTCTCCAATCATGAGGGTTGGGGATGTCACCTTGTCCTATTGCATTTCAAGAGGTAGGTATCTGAGAAATAATTGCACATGTACATCGATTTAGTTTTGTAGTGTCAGCAGCTGGTTTCAGAAGGTCCAAAAAAAGTAACAGGCATATGAACTTTGTTCTGGATGTTCTGGATGTTCTGAATGTTCGGGAGACTTCACAGCTATCAAAACTCATCCTTCACTAGTTATTTACCTGAAAAAAAGAAGAAGTGAACGAAATGGTGATGTAGCCATACAACAATTCTGAAAAATTGTGAAAATGGAAAAAACAATAGAACAAAATCATACTTTATTCATAACCCTCTGATTAGTCACTCTGATTTTCTGACAGTGTTTGGGGCTCAGACACACTTTCCCAGTTTAAATGTTGATTAAAGACATATCTCTTTAGCGAGGTATACACACAATACATCTCATAACCTTGTTCTCCATTAGATCTGATCAAATTCACATTATCATCTAGTTACATCACATTATCATCATTAACTATGCTATTTCTGCTTCATGAAGATTCCGGACCTTCAGTGAGAAGATGCCAACATTGTGAAGATCCTGAGGCATCTAGAGATGTACCAGCACCAGTTGTGTCCCTCTTTATGAGGACTTCGGACAATCAAAGAGGAGATGACAGCTACATGTGGTCTTTGAGGACAACAACCTCCAAATCAATACACAATTTTCGGACTATATATGACTGTAGAAAGTGCATTATTTATAATAACACTCTATGGTGTTTTTAACAATTTATAATCACACCCTCCAGTGTCACAAAAATGAGGATGGGTTTCCTTTCGAGTCTGGCTCCTCTCAAGGTTTCTTCCTCTTCCATCTAAGCAAGTTTTTCCTTGCCTCAGTCACCTCGCTCATTGGGGATAAAATACAATATTAATCTTAAACTTTTGTATAATATTAATCGTTGTATATAAAGCTTTTTGTATTATATTTCTTATGTTCTGTAAAGCTGCTTTGACACGTTGTCTATTGTTAAAAGCACTGTAAAATAAAATAAAATTTTATTGAATTAGAATTAGGTTATTACAGTTATTGGGTTATATCTAGTTAAAAATTATAATTTAAATTTAATTTATGTTTTTTTCTGAATTTCCTATAAAGCTGCTTTCCAACAATGCCCAATGGTAAAAGCATTCTACAAATAAAATTGAATTAAATCGGATTATTATCTGATATGCAAACTTTTGAGAATCATTTTAATATAATTTATTCACAGTGAAACTATTACTACTTTTATTTGTTATATTGAATAATCTAATAAATAAATGTCTGTTTGTTTGTTTTTTATAAAAATGTTCTTATTTTTTTCCTAACAGTATGCAGAGCAGTTGAAGAAATATTATTGTGCTAAGTCGTATTGTGATTCTGCAAGAATTATAGTAATAATATATTCATTATGATATGGACTACTTGTTTTAATGGACTGTGACATTTTCCTGGGGACTTTTACAGTCAAGACCGGTTTTTACTCCAATAAAACTTGAAACATTTTGAATGGATTTGAAGTTATTGTGCAGAATTGCTATAGACTTCATCAGTGATTTCTACTCTTTTCACATTTCTCTCAGTCAATCTCTTACTTAAAGAGGACTCTTTGTTCGGTCACTCAGGTGTTTGGTGCTATATTTGGCCATTGTGCATTGTCACAGTCCCCACTCTGCTCTCCTGCTCTCTTTGTCTATTCATCTTTATGTAACACTGAAGCCTTTCACAAATGAACAGAGATACATTTTGTTCATTTAATTTTCACTTGCAGAGGATAGCATTATTTCTATGTAAAGAATAAAACTATTATGATTATATTGTGTGTTTAATGAATGGTCTCGAGCAGAACAACGTCATCCATTTAACCCCAGAGGTAAATGCCTGTTAGACTTAAATTAAATTATATCATACTTCTAAAGAGTAACGCACTTTTCCATTAGCTCTTATATTATTTTGACTTTCATACTGAGGCCTAACTATGTGCAGCACTTTTGGACTGTTTTGCTTCTGTATGTATTATTTATTTGAATAAAATACATTGGGATGTGCTACACTGAACTACTAGCCTGAATTCATTATTTCCAAATGGTCTATAATTAATCTATAATATAATTTATAGCAAAATTTGGACAGAATGTGCCTTTAAAGCCTATGAAACACCCTTCAAATGTAGGAGGGATAAGAATTTAACAGAAGCAAGAACCATGAGAATACTGGCTAGCTAGTTTTGCTAGCTACATTATGTTTTGTCAGAATACTAACTGTATTCTTAGCTATGTTTTTTTTTCCAGAATATTAGCTGTATTGCTATCAATGTTTTTTCAGAATATTATCTGTATTGCTAGCTTTTTTTTTTTTTTTTAGAATACTAGTTGTTTTGCTAGCTAAGTTTTTTTTTAGAATACTAGCTATTTTCCAGCTATGTTTTCTTAGCTGTTTTCCTAACTGTGTTCTTCTAGAATACTATTATTTATTTTTAGAATTCCTGCTATGTTTTACTAGCAATATTTATGTACTTTTTGCTTTTTCCTTTTTTTCAGATTGCTAGTCACATGTTTTCCAAGCTCTGTTTATACATAATACAAACTATCTATGAGCAGCTCTTCTCAGCTGTGTTTGTCAGAATATATAGAACCTAAGGATGTAGTGCTGATTGGTGTTATGAGTGGGATAGAACCTTTTAAAACCTATGCTCCAAGAAAATGTGATTTGTTAGAAAATCAGAAGAGGACTGATTAATTTCAGTTTGCCTTTTATCTTATTTTTGCCTTTAAAAATAGTGCACACAGTGAAAATCCTTGTTTAAGGTTTGAGTTATTTAGTTCTGATGCAGAAATGGGCAGAATGTGGGACTTTGCTGCTGAATTAAAACCATCAGAAGCACACAGTCCATCTATCCATTATGAGGATGAAAAACAGGGGCTCCCTCTCCTTCAGTCTAAACTGAATATGACATGGTGAGGAGGGGATGTGTGGTTAGTGGGCCATGCACTTCTTCTACGACCCTTTGGGAATCTCTGTGACAGCAAGGACGATGGTTTGGCTGCGAGCTGCGTTCACGGGTGGAGATATAAATATTGAACAGGTGGCTTCCATAGCGTAGCGAATGGCTCAGGAGAAGATGATGATGGATTTGGTGGCCAGGAGCAAGACTGCTCTTCCTCGCTGCTCAGACTAATTCCCTCCCTGAACCTGTCACTCACAGCTAATGGATGCTAATACGAGTGGCTCCACTAATATAACCTCTTTCATTGGAAGACTCCCATCTCTCTCTCTCCCTCTCTCTCTACATATTGCAGTGTATGTGAAGGACCCTTGAGGATGACACCTTTTTAATAACAGAAATTGATGGATTTACCTCAGAAACGTGCACTCAATCAACATGCAATGTTTATTTTGGCTGCTAGATGCTTTTGTAGGATTATGCTTTTTTAGACGTCTATGAAATCTGTCAGTTTTCCAGGGCTTACATGCTTACTTGTGCTGTAGATGCTTGCAGGGTCAAACCCATCTGCCCCTACCCAATTTCTCAGTGTTTCTTTGATCACACCATGTATTCTCTATGATCACGTAACATGATAACACTGTTAACTTAATAACCAATGGCATTAACAGTACAACAGATGGCATTGTAGCTTTAAGTCATTGAGTCTCCTCTACTTTCAAAAATACTGAAGCTGGGACACCATATGTTGGACCGGCAACCTATCCAGGCTGTATAAAAATACCAGGAGTGAGTGATTGAGTGATCGAATGAGTGGAGATGATGGCTTGTGAGAAAATATGTAAATAAATATAAATATGAGGATATAAACTGCATTCTTGCTAGACATCTAAAGCAAGTGTACAAAGTCAGGCTTATTGTAAAATTATTTATCAGTTGGCTGAATAATGATTCATTTTCAGTAACAGCAGCACTCCAAAAACCCCTTAAAGCTGTGATAGAGATATTGATGAACCAATCACTTCTCTTCAAGTTGACCTGTAAGTTTGATCGAAATGTTTGGGAGAGATCCAAAACAATCCAAAACAATTGCCTGAGAGGCACAAAATATCAAATGCTATTTAAAAAATGTATAATGCTAGATGCAACCGCATCTTTGCCGTGTATAGCATTTAAACATAACATATATTGGAAGTCAATAAAAGAATACTCTGTAATACATTTCTCAAGTAAACACCTTCACTATTTTCAGATGAGGTGTAAGGGAGGTGAAGCATGACATCATATCAAGAGTAAATATTTTTCCTTGTGCTTAATGATGTAGTTATAGATCAGAAAACATCTGAGGCAGGCTTAATGGAAGATGAGAAGTATATTATCCTGAGACGTTTTTTCTTTTTTATATAGGCTGTCATTAAAACCCGTATTTACTCACCTATATCTGTTGTAATGGATTGAAGATCATTAGCAGTGCTTTGAAAATGGAAATAGGTATATATATATATTGTTTTATATTATTTATATAAAAAATAAAGAATAATTTATATATATATATATATATATATATATATATATATATATATATATATATATATATATATATTCTTTATTTTTTATTATTTATTATTCTTTTATAAAAACATAATGTACTCCTTTGATGTTATTTTTAAATTGTTAAATTGTTTAAATTGTACTTTTCTGTAACTGGACAGGGATGCAACGGTTCCGGAACCTATCCTGGGATTACAGGCACGAGTTCATCACAAGTTCATCACACCAATCCATCATAAGGCACACACACACACACACACACACACACACACACACATAGAGAGAACATGATAAACTGCACATATATACAGTAATGTAATACCTATATAGTGTGTACTTGTTTATATGTCATTAAACTGCATTGTGTAGGATGGTATATTACTTAATATATTAAGTATAGGATGGTATATTACTTTGAGAGTATACACAAAGAACAAAATGTTACCGAAGCATGTGTAATGTCTATAAACTGATATCAAATACCCCTGTGTTTGTAGAAAAGCTGGCATATAGATTGATTTCCTGTGTATAATTAACCCTTGCTGTGTAGAGGCTCTTTGGATAGCTGTAGTCATCTCTGTAATGATAGATGATGCCATAAAGCCTCTTTCAGTCCGCCTGACCCTCCTCACCCTCTCATTTAGGGCAGTAAATACATGTGAAATGGGCTTTAATCCCAGTCAGGCAGAGTTTATGGCTGCTGGAATGATCTCAGATAGTTACCGCAACACAAAATGGAGTGTGTGTGTGTGTGTGTGTGTGTGTGTGTGTGTGTGTGTGTGTGTGTGTGTGAGAGAGAGTGTGTGTGCATGCCTAACTGTTGGTGAGTTCTTTTTCAGTTCAGTTAGAAATATTCCTTCTGTCTCGCCTACAAACAAAGCAAACAAACAACAACAACAACAAAAAATCATATACTAGATACAAGGACTATGGATTAATGTAGAGACAGAAAAATGTGTAAGAGGAAGCAGGGCTCTTGAAGTACCGTATAGGAAGGAAATAATAAATTGTAAGTGTCATGTTGTGACATAGGTGCAGAGTGCAGTTGAACACTTTGTGGCCTCCTGGTGCCAGTAAAGTTAAAGGTGTTCTTGACAGTGTCACTGCTCTGTGATGCTGAGCAGATGTTGCTGACCCATTTTAAAAACAGCATTTAATCACTGCCAAAAGAATTCAAAGCTACGAACAAATTTCGGAGGGGGTGGGGGTGAGGGTATGGGGTGTGAATTTGAAAAATACCAGTAGAACTTATTTTACTGGAGATTTTATTTTCTTTTAGATTGCTTTCTCTGTGCTGCCATTCACAAGCAATTTATGCCTATAATGCATGAGATCAATAAACACATTTGGTATTGAAAACACAAGTTAGCTCTGTTCAGAATAATATAGTGTGATCGATAAGTCTTGAACTATACACCATTGGCATAGCAAAGCTTGTAAACAAACTGCTCGCTCTCTCTATCTCTCTCCCTCTCTCTCCTCTGCACTGTGCTACACACTCATTCACCCCGAAATATATCCCAGATTGCTTTGCAGCTTGCTTTCTGCAGCAGGTGTCCTTTCTCAGTCATATATCTTCATTTGGCACTGCTGCTCCTGCTATTAATGACGGGAGGTAAAAAAAGAGCGAGAAACGAGAGAACATATCACCAAAGTCTCTCCTCTAGGCATGCGCCTGCAGCTCCATCACTCCCTGTTTCTTCAGCTCTTACAGCCGCTGTGCTGAATAGAAGGCCCCATTACCTCAAATCAAATGAAATATGCTTGACAAGAAAACTGACCCATTTTAAAGTCAACGTGTACTTTCCCTCCAAACGTGTATGATCGAGCGAAAAAAAAGGAAAAATATGCTAAAACTTACAATATTGCAACACTTACTGAACACTTTTGTAAAAGACCGAGCAGCCATTCATCAAGTCAGCGTGCCATATATCCAAAATAATGAACCAACCCAGATGTGCTCAGTGCAGATAACCACAAGTGTTTATAGTATGAATACTGAGAGCTGCCATTATTCACATGCACCGGGCTTATCAGCACTCATTCTGCTTCCTTGGCTTTTTCCTCCTTCTAATTTATTTACTATTCTGAGGTGTTACATAGGAGGCTTGCAACAGCTAGGTATAAGAAAGAGTGCCACCAAATTAGTGATTGTTCTATGTAGATAAAGCATACAGCAATTTTGAATTCAGTATGTTTGTAGAATATGCAGAAGATTATTTAAAATAATATGAGTTTGTTCTGTACACTCAACATCCACTTTGTTAGAAACGCCTGCACATTTCACTCTGAGATGCTTTTCTGCTCACGGTTTTAAAATATTACTATTTCTGTTTATTCTCCTCAGATTTCTCTCATCAGAAAGATGAGATGAGCACCATTCTGTATAAATTCTAGAGACGGTTGTGTGTTAAAATCTCAGGAGTTTCTGAAATACTCCAACCGGCCCAACTGGGCACCAATAACCATTCCACGGTTAATCAAAGAAATCATATTGTTTCCCATTCGGATGCTCTATGTGGACATTAATTGAAGCTTGTGACTTGTATCTGTGTGGTTTTATGCATTGCACTGCTGCAACATGATTGAATTATTAGATAATGGCATGGATGAGCAGGTGTACCTATTAAAGAGGCTGGTGAGTGTATATAAAGGTTGGATTGCAGCAGCCATAGTTTTACAGTTTTATCACATTTACTTCTGCAACAACACTGCCATCTGCTGTTTGACCTTCTCTAAATGCATATCTATTTATTGTGCTGCAAAAAATAATGTATTATTTAAAATGATTTGAAACTGAAGTCAGGGCAACATGGTGACGCAGCAGGTAGCTTTGCTGTCTAATTGCTCCAGAAATTGATCCAGGTTTTACTTCCACTTCCCAAAAACATGCTAGTCAGTGGTTTGGCTATCCCTAAATGTGAGTGTACTGTATTAGGCATGTAAAGCAACAGCACTAGGTATAGCCGAGTTGGGTTATTTCTCCTTAGACAGTTTAGAGATGCCAATAGGTCTTTAGAAGACCACAGTACCCCTAGGAAACCCTCGAAACATGGGGAAAACATGCAAACTCTACACACAGGGCAGAGATGAGATTCAAACCCCAAACCCAGAGGTGTGATCTATAAACTGTCAATGAAAAAATACCAATAAACAATAATAATTATCCATTTTATATCATATCTGCTATTTATTGCACTTTCCCAGACTCCCACAGCCTAAAAGATTGGGTAAAATGAAAGAACCAAAACTGTAAATGAAGTGAAAAGTTTATTTGCAACTGCATTATGATGGAGAATAAATCACTCCACAACGGTTTCAGATCCGATTTGTTTTTATTAGCATTCAACTGGATGGACAGAATTCCCCAAACTACAGGTATATCGTGTTTTCACATTCAGTGAGGTTTGCAGAGAGATATAAAATGTGCTCCTTTTTGTAGATGAACAAAAATGTGCAATTCTATGAGCTCTTCACATTTAAAGAGTTAATGTTTGGAATGCTACTAAACGGTTTTTAAATGCCACACACTATAATAGCAGTGTCAATTTACACAAACCAGTGGCAATGACTTAAAAAAAAAAACAACTATGGGAAGGCTTAGATAGTTACACCAAACCTTACATTAAAAAATAAAAATTTAATAATTAAAGCTCTAAATACACTGTTAACCCAAGGTGCAGCATGGGTAATGTCAGAATTAGGCACAAAATAGTTTAAACCTGTTTAAAGATAAAATTATGTTCATTTTTAAACATGGTAAAATGGTCAATATTCATAAGCATTAGCCAAACAACAGAAATCTTTTTCACCACAATTCATTAATAAATTGGATTAATTGAAGTACTACAGAGGCCCAATTACACATTTCACCTTACACGTATAGCCCATTTTTTGTAAAGACTTGCTAAACGTTGATGGCAGTTGCTTTTCGTTAATTGTGATCTAATATAGTGCATTCTGGCTTGTAAACATATTTTAAAAATAAAGAAAAGGTTTTATTTCAATAATGTGCAGGATATGGCAACAACTATTATTGATACGTCTAAACTACAGTTCAATTATGGACTCGGTTTTTTTTTTTTTTCAATCAGAATTTGGTATAAAGACAAATCAAGCAACTAAAAGGTGTTGCCTGTGTACACATCAAACTTTAAAAGCACTTGTGTATGCATTACATTTTCACAAACAGGGTATTGAGGCATTTTTTCGAAGTTGCCACTATATACTTGCAGCCTGTATTTTTTTTAGCAATACAAAATATGTAGATCAACATGTGTGCTGATGACCAGAGACACTGGACACAGGGAGAATTTTTGCCCCTGCATTTCTAGACAGCTTGGTGATGAGTGGATGACTGGGATAGATCAGGCACCAGTTTTCTTAAGCAAGCTACAAAAAATTGCATCTAGCATTATTGTCCCCCTGCTTGATTTTAATGAGGTAGGCCTGGTATACCGATGCGGTCATGATCTCGCTCTGTAGAGATAAAGGTGAAAAAAAAGAAAAAGTTGAGTGGATTATGATGACTAAATTATAAACACATATGATAGCCTCACAAGCGTCCTGAAAACATTTCTGCAACATCCCAGAATTGAAAAAATTGCACTTGATTTAAACACCAATCTTAAGTAAGGCTAAATAAAAATGTACAGAATGTGTCAATGTGAAGTGATAAACTCAATACAACTTCTAGACTCCCGCCTGGGATTATCTGTCCTGCTGGTCAGCATTAGACTCTGCCTCAGATGGAGTGTCCAGAACTGGATTAACAAATCCCTCAAACTCCTCATCAAATTGCTCACTACTGTCTTCAGCATGTGCACTGACAAAGTCATTCTCCCATTCCAGAGCGTTGGAGTCCTCCGAAGCAGAGGTTGGTCCACTGCCCAGCGCTTTACCAGTGGGACCGAGTGCAGCACGCAGGATGTCCTCCTCTGTCTTGGATCGCTCCCATGCAGCACCTGTCCGATTCATACCTACAAAACATTCACATATAAACTCGCCTTTTTAGAAGTTGCTATAGTAAGCTTGTACCTTACTTACATTAAATCTTGCATTTTACTTATTCGTATGTTGAAAGAGAGAAAGAACAAAAGAAAGAACGAAAGAAAGAAAGAGAAAGAATTGATGAATCACTACAGAAGCCTTTTCTCATCCTATTCTCTTCGTGGCATCAAACATATGAATTAGTTCAGTAAATATCTGATCCCATCATGATAGAACAAGAAGTGCTATAGAAACTTTCCTTCTTATGTCAGAACTTACAACCTATCCCTAGGGAGTCTGGACTTGGATATAAGTGCATCTTAGCATTCTTCATTCTTTAAGTTCCTGCACAGACTGGAGCAACATGAGATGTGATGGTAGACATCTACTGGCAGTGTTTATTTACAAGTGCACTTGGCCCAACATCAACATCCACTCAGCTCAGACGGAGGCTTCAGACTAGGGCTGGGCGATAAAACAATAACGATATGTATCCCGATAGACACGTGATCGATATCAATAAAAAAATGTCTTCGTCAGAAGAAAACAGAGGTTTGGTTGCATTAACAAAGGCACTCACTCTCTGGTAACCTAGCAATGTAGGGAGGGACACGCTAACAGCCAATCATGTCAAGCTGACTTTTCCTCTTTTATTTACAATTTCCTCGCTCGCTGCGGTTCGGGATGCACTTATTTCCAGGGATTTCAGGTATTGCGTCATCGGGTAGCAACAGATATTGCGTCATCGGGTAGGCGTGGCCTATTTGATAATCTAACCCTAACCGTAGTTTTTGGTTGTTTATTTGTTTTCAAAAACAGTTTAACTAAGGTAATAAAGCATAATAGATATAAAATATACCTTATGACTGTTTTGTCCTTCATTATCCATTGTAGGTATGATTTTTTTTTTTTTTTTAAAGAGGGCGTTTTCCACGACCTCCAGAAACCACACCCACTTTATGTCGTGGTAATATAACCCCTGGGATTATGTGAATGCCACTGCGGCTCATTTTCTTCTTATCAGTCGCTGGTTACTGATAAGCGGAAAATGAGCCGCAGCAAGTGAGGAAATGGTAAATAAAAAAGGAAAAATCAGCTTGCCAGTATGGCAGTTTTTTGGATATTATAAGTCTGACCGTAGTCAGACCAATGTCGTCTGCAAATTATGCAGTAGCACTAAACTTGCACTAAATTCTCAGGTTTCTCTATGTTTATATTTAATACTTTGCACTATTTTATTACACTTTGTTAAGCATTTCTTACATTTTCTTTCATTTTGCACCTTAAATGTTAAGAGATAATTGTTAAGTGTTCATTGTGACTTGACATATGTTTACATTTTAATCATTCGGGTTTTCCATGGTTGTTGACATTTCTGTCTTAACTGAGGGGATTATGATCAGAGGAAGGTTAAAATAAACATGTTTAAATGTAATATATTTTTCTCCTGGTCCTTATTTTAAATGGGTCATAAAGATCAATAATTATCGATATCAACCGATATGAAACACTGATTTCGTGATACAGTTTTCAGCCATATCGCCCAGCCCTACTTCAGACTTAAAATTCCTGTCACATTTCTTACAGCCCAGTTATGTGGATGTACAATAATTGTCAACTTCACTTTTATATAACCAGAGGAAGAGAAGATAAAAAAAAATTTAAAAAAGCAACAGGTCCTCACAAAACATTTGACCAGTATTTTCCTGCAAGTCAGAAAAAGACACTTTCTTAATCTTAAAGTTACTGGCATAACTTCTACTAGCCAAAAAAAAAAAAAAACCAGATATATTTCATGATGACACACACGTTCATAAAGAATAACCAGAAGAATATATAAGTATAAGAATAACTGAATTCACTGCTTTGGATGACTAACCATTCTCTTTGAGAGAATGCGAGATTTTACAAGTTAATAGAAAATCTTCTGCCTCTTTACACAGAACCACATTCATGGCTAGTTGGCTATAGACTTTCCAGCTCTCAGTTATACCACTGGGAAACATCGCCTGGGCTTCTTCCAACCTTCACCACAGAACCCCGTCCCCAGTGTAACCTCAGTTTCCTGTTCTTGGCTGAGTGGATCCTGATGTGGTCTTCAGCTGTATAAGATTTAACATGTTGTATACACTGATTTGCTTTTCTGCTCACTAAGTTTGTAAAGAGTGGTTATTTGAGTTACTGAAGCTTTCTGTAAGTTCAGACCAGTCTGGCCATCTCTCTCAACACTAAAGCACTTAAGCACAGACCTGCTGCTCTCTCGTTTTTATAGATTGTGTGAGTGAAAATCCCAGGTGTTCTACACTTTCTGAAATACTCAAACTAACCCTTCCAAGACCAACAGCCCATTTCCCGCCATTCTGATGTTTAATGTGAACATTAACCGGAGCTCTCGACCTCATCAATGCTGATCTGCTGCTTGTCAAAACTAATTGTGATATAATGTATTATGCTGCTGCCACATGACTGACTGACTGACGGGATAATTACATGAATGAGTATAGGTTTTCCTATTAATGCAGCAAGCGAATGTATATCCTGTATGGATTTAGAAGCAGCCTTTTATTTCTGCCACAAGTTCTTTTCTTGGCAGTATAAGAAGAGTCCTGCATCTGACACTGCGGGAATTTGAACCAATGCTCTCCTGTTTACTAGAAACAGTCTTCCAAGCCGGAGTCAAACAAACATGTTATCTACTGTGCCGCTGACACACAATATAGCGTGCACATTATTATTATTTATTCATTACTGTTTTTGTTCATTTTAGCATTGTGCTATTTGGTCTATGTGACAAGCTCATGGGATCAGTGAGTCTATATATGGATGTATAGATCCAATTTCAATGGTTAAATGCAAGGATTAAAGCCTTGTAAGCAACCATTTAATGTTAGTCATGTAAGAATTCTCAGGTACGAGCTGGTTAAAAGCAATTTTCTGGGGGTGGGGGGGGGACCTCCTCATGCAGATAACAGTACTTTGAGTTAGCACAGAAATAGTTAACTACTGTTGCAATACTTATGCAATGATCCTGTCTGTAACAGAGAAGCTGATCCTCACCCTCCTCATCCTCCCACTCGAGGTCAAGCGAGGTGGCATCGTCATTAGTGGAGCGAGTTCTGCAGGTGAAATCCCAGCTGCTCTCGGTGTTAGGAGTCACTAGATTTGTCTCAGAGGACAGTCCTGGACATACACACAGCAGCTGCATATTACTCATAAGAAATGAAATAAGTGATTAATGATACATCCTCATAGTGAGCTTATAAATTGAGGAAGGTATCCAGTGACGGTTGCCTCATTTAAGGCTTCTGATGTCTGCAAGCTGATCTAATATTTCTTCTCTTCACTACAGAAACTACATAATGGCTATGACATTATAATAGCTGCATCCCAAATGACCTGCAACACTGTGTGCACTTACCCTATGCACTCTACTGTCTACATTTTAGAAGGGTAGTATCGTCTGAAATGGAACACTACAGTTTGTTTTAATGGAACACTAACAGCTTTTCCAGCCAACAGCAAATGACCTCAGCAGCACGTAATATACAGCGCAGCTTTAGTGGAATTGGGTGAATTTTTCTTGACAATTTCTCTCATAGACCTTGTAGCCCCTTCCTTCATCTCCTGTAAACTGTGCTGAGAGAACTTCAGCTGGAAAATCTTTGTTTTTTTCCAGTATATTGTTTATTGTGATGTCTAAGCTAGCTCATTATACTAGCTAACCAATGTGTGTGTGTGTATATCTATCTATCTATCTAGAGATGAGCCGGATATTCGGCTGAAACGAGTATCCGGTACGGATAAAGCACTTCTGCCGAGTACGAGTATTATACGAGTAATACGAGTCAATATCTGTGCTCGGATTGAATGAAAATCATCATTGTCTAGCTGATTGTGTCAGCGTTCTGTGATAGGCTAGTCACAGCGCCCCTCCCCTACACACATACAGATGTAATGTGTTGCTGTGTCTCGCTCTGCTCACTCACAGTCACACACAGAACAGCTCTCTGTCTCTCCCTCAGTCACTCGGGTTCGCGGGTCTTTTCCGTTAACGTTTAGTGTTTCTTCAGCTTTTTACTTCGGGTTGTAACGTTAATAATACGTACTGTACTTACTAACCAGTAGAGTTCTGGTAAATGTGGGTTCGTTCAGACGTGGTGCTTGCTTGGTAGAATGAGACTCGCATTGCGTCTCTGCCTGTCGGAGATTTTTTTTCTTTTTTAAACCTTCAGCTGTCTCTAACCACTCCAAGTACAGATACAGATAATTCATATAATTAACAGATACAGATAATGCTGTACTCGCTCATCCCTATATCTATATCTATATCTATATATATATCTATCTATATATATATAGTCTTTGGTACTTTTAATTGTAATAATTTTGGCTCACATTTAACAAAAACCCACCAATTCACTATCTCAAAAATTTGAATATAGTGAAAGGCCAATCAGCTAATCAATTCAAAACACCTACAAAGGTTTCCTGAGTCATCAAAATGGTCTCTCAATTTGGTTCACTAGGCTACACAAACATGGGGAAGACTGCTGATCAGACAGTTGTCCAGAAGACAATCATTGACACATTTCACAAGGAGGGTAAGCCACAAACATTCATTGCCAAAGAAGCTGGCCTTTCTCAGAGTGCTGTATCCAAGCATGTTAACAGAAAGTTGAGTGGAAGGAAAAATTGTGGAAAAGAAAGACGCATAACCTAATAATAATTAATATAATAATAAATTATTAATAATAATTAATAATAATTACTTTAATGGATAATGTGTGCAGCTCAGTTAGAAGTGGTGGTGGTTTTGCTTAATTACACTTTTTCAGAGAAAAAAAAACTGTCACTGTCCAATCACTCACAAAAAACTGTGTGTTAACAGGTGATGAGAAATTAGAGTACTCACTGCTACTGCGGAACGCCTCCGACTGAGCCTTTACACTCTGCAGGTATGTTTCAAAATCTCCCCCTGATGGCCTGCTACAACACACACACACACACACACACCACATTCCTTTCACAGATCTAAATACAGGTCAATTGATTAGAACATTTTTACACAAGCTTCGATTTTGGTTAAAAAATAAATAAATAAATCACATACTGTACCTCATTAATAATTAACAACAAATCAAGACAAGCCTTTTTCTATTCTGTTCTAGCCATTTATCAATTCACAGACTCCACTGAATTTCCACATTATTTCTTAAGAACTTGTGCCTCTTCAAGATATTTAGTGCAGTTTTAGTGCTTATTAAAACTGCCAGACACAGGAACAGTTTCTTTCCCCAGGTAATCACCCTGATCAACAAGCCACCATAATTATATTCACCGCTTCTTATCATAAGTACTGCATTATCAGGACTGTCAGTCATCAAATCATCAGTATATTACACACTACTGCTGCTGTACAGTATACTGCACAAAAAGCATAATATTGCACAATATTGTTTTTTGCACTCCCACACTTTATGTACATTACTGATCAGTCATATTCTATTCATATTTTACATATTTTATTAATTCAATATTCATATTTTATACTCATTCTGTCTATATTGTATCTCCTTGTCTGCATTGTTTTCTTGTATAGTTTGTATAGTATAGTGTTATTTATGTCTGTACATTTGAGAGTCACAAACTGCTGGAACCAAATTCCTTGTGTGTGTCAACACACTTGGCCAATAAACCTGATACTGATGTTAATCCCCATTCCAGAAAATGACAACAATGCTAAATACACAAAAGGTCCAGATTTTGTAATGAACATTTTTGAGAAGAAGAAGAAGAAGAAGAAGAAGAAGAAGAAGAAGAAAAAAAGAAAGTTGCATGCCCTTTAGGAGGGCGTGTCTCAGACGGGTGGCTTGAACAGAATCGTGCTAGAGGAGCCGTTAAGTCTTACACAGTCTGGCTGCATAACAATATTTATTTAAAGTGTTGTGTATATCCTGAGTGCCTTAAGATGATGTCTAGACATGCATTTCATCACACCCCTGACCAACTATAAGTAAACATCACATCCTATTTATAAACCATGCAGAGGATTTCTCTGCTCTGACGCCTTTAATTTCATTTATTCTCTTTGAACAATTGCAATAACGACTTTATTTACATGAATTCCTGTGCTCCACGATATTACAGGGTATTACATAATATGTGCGAGTGCGAGTCATACTCACTGTTTTCGGTGTGAGCTGATGCCCTCTGCTTCGCATCTCTTCTGTGCAAGCTGCTGCTTCCAAAAACACACACGACTTTAGTAACGACAGCCTACTGAGACAGATGGCTGATCATAAAATTGCTTAAATTTCACAGAAAACAGACAAAGGACATTTAATTACAAATGTCCTTTTTCCATTTTGTGGGCCCTGCAAACTAAAATATGCATACATGGGGAAAAAATGATAAAAATAAAGATTGCAAACAAGGAAACAAGCAACATAAAGAACAGATATTGAAGCAAGAGAGGGAATTTTTCTTCTTATTTTTTATCAGCAGCAGGATGAAGGACAGGTATATGGCAAGAGGATAAGAGAAAGGCCGGGCGTGCTCAGTGTGGACGCCTCACCTCCTTTAGCTTTCGCTCCTTTGTGAGCCTGGCAGCCTCGCGCTGAGCTGTGACTAAAGCCTCCTCTTCTAGCCTTAACTTCTCCTCTTGTGCCACTAACTGAACAGAAATAACAAAACAAAAAGGGGGATAGTAACAAAACCGAACAAAGGAACATAATGAATAGCAGGAATGAAAACAATAAAAAGCAACAGACTGCAAACCATGAAAATAAAGAAAATTTAAAAAGGCAGGCTTATTAACTGTAAGCTTTCTAAAAATTCTGCCAGATTTGATGAATCTTAAAGATTTCTAATTATTTTCATTGAACCTGTTGAACTGAAATAGAACTGAGAGATTATGTGACGATTTTTATTTGCATTAAATTAACAGCAGGAAGGACAAAGGTGAGGCACAGGGGTAACAGGCCATACCTCTGCATTCAGCTTCTCATCAATCAGTGTCTGCTTATCGGCAATAGCAGTATAGCGCTGTTCCTTCAGATGGCCAATCTCCTCCTCACTGATGGGCCTGAGCCAAATACAATAAAGATCAGACTTCATAGCCCTCCTGAGACGCCACAGTTTCAAAACCTCAAAGTTACATATGCCAGAAGAGCTCTGACATCATTGTTCACTCATCATACATCATCACTCTCAGAGCTGTGCTTTATTAAAAATCTCGATGGAACGGTCTGAGTATAACGGTAGTTAATCTTATGAACTATTATGTACACTACTGCAGCTCACACTTTATTGTTGTGTCTTTTAAAACCCAATGCAGGTTTAAAGACATTCAAATTTCAGCTTCCTTAAACACACCGTTTACCAACAAATCTATACTTCATCTGCTACTCAGGTTGCACCTATTCTGAAACCTTGAATAATCACAAAGGCCTCGCCCTTCTATCAGCTTCATGAATTGCCTGAAAGTGGTCCCTGAAACCAGTTTGGTCCATAAATCTCCAATATACTCCCAAAATCTGGAAGACAACCAGATTATATATAACTTCTGTGACTGCCCTCTGATATTTCATTACCAAACCAAAAACAGGAACAATAGTATTTCCAAAGACCAACTCAAACAAATTTCGAGGCAGGGAACACACCCCGAAATCAATCTGCAGTCAATCACGTGGTGCGTTGTTCACATCTAAAAATAATTTAACATTATTTTTAGATGTGCAAAGCAATGTTCACACATACAGAGACCCATACCAACTCACAGCAAACATGTATGATGTGATTCATACACTGGTGAATTTTTTTTTTAATACAAGCTTTCTCCCTCCTTAGAATGACAACTATGCCACACAATGATATTCAATAATTTCTTTTACACAGTGCTGTTAATATCGACAGCTAATATGGTTAATATAGACCAAAGCAGGTTTATATAAATATATAAATTCAGGACATAAACTATATATTTGGAATACAATAAGCATTATTACTATGGCAACCAGTCGCAGGAGCATCAACCGTTGACTTCATAGTACAATGACTGGCGACTTGCAGTGACAGAATCTCTGTACATCTGTGTGTGAAGAGAACATAAGCGAAAACAGCCAAAAGGCTGTCACGCCACAGTCTTGTCCAATTTTATTTAATACCATACCTGGCACAACTTTGGGAACTCTCACCCTGAAAAAACAAAAAAAACAAACAAAAAAAAAAAACAACCAGTACTATTAGTAAAAATACAAAGCAGAGTTCTTAAGCGTGACTTCATTTGGGAAACGATTCAGCACTCACCTCATCGCTCTCCACAAGATTCTCAAACTGCATTAAAAAAAAAAGATTCAATATCAAAAAGACATCCAAAATTGAAAATAAGTTAAAGAATAAATGAGTTTTTGTTGAAATACCTCTATTGTATAATGTTCTCCAGTTGTGCCCCGTCTAAAGTACTTAGACCTGTGGTGAAGGAAAAGGGGGAAAAACAAACACAAGCAAAGCAAACAAAAGCAATTAAACTGCACTATTCGTTCTATAAGGAATGAGTGACATGACATTTCAGAAATGTTGTAACCAAATTCCACTGACTGCACGTTTCACAAACTTTTAACTTCTTTATGAAGGTCAAGGCTGATGGTGTGACTGGAGCTAATGGCTAGTGTTAATTATGCAGTTAGCTTAGCTGGCTAAACAGCAGGAGGAGGGTTAGGTTACTGGGCGTGGTGTATTACTGTACAACACCTATGTTAGCTGTCTAGCTGTCAAACTAAAGGCAAAATAAAAACCCACCAACAACTTAATGTTTTTAAAGTTTATTTCCGAAAGAAAAATACACAATATTCGCTTGCTGATTTTTTTTTTTTTTTAGTTAAACCTAAATGATACAGTTTAGCTCGAGAGTCTGTACACGTGACTGTACACGTATCACGTTATAATTGCACGACTAAATGATACTTTTATGGTTATTGCGATACATAATCGTGTCCAGAACACTGACCCTCCTCCTCCTCTCTGGATCCTGGTGGCTTCTCTCCTGAATATCTCAGTGCACTGAGTCCAGCAGGTCCCCATGGCATTGTGTCCGAGTACAGAGACACAGACAGGGAGCAGATCAGATATCAGCCTGCTTTTCCATTCCACACAGATCTCCCTATCTGATGCTCAGAAACATGACCAGCGTTAAGAGAAAAACACATTGTAATACATTGCGGATTACAAATGAAACGACTTCACCGGTTAGCTGCCAGAACTTGTTTCATACAGCTGCTATGTTAGCTACAAGCGGGAAGCTACTGGCGCCTGCTAACCTATTGTTTAGTCTTCCTGACAATGACACGTGATTAATGTTTAAACTACGGAAAGCCGGTTGAATCAAATTATGCGCCACCGTGAATAACCGCTAGAGGGAGACAAACGTCAATAGAATTCCTCGAATTAGTATGACAGTCAATACAATCCACACATTCGTTGATGATATTTGTTATTTTCTGTATTGTCTTTTGTTTTATTTTATTTTTATACACATTTTCTGTCCCTGTAGGAAAGAATTTTGCTTTCAGAAAAGTTATTTTTGCTTGGATTTATTTATTTATTTATTTTTTTAGCCAGTGTTAGTGGTATAGACGTGTGGCAACTACCAATTTTGCTTGGTAACTCAGGCTGCTTAGCAACTGTATTGTTAATTTTACATGGGTGGTACACAGCTAAAATAGTCCTTTAGTCCTTTCTAAATTTATGGAAGTCTACAAAAAAGCATCATATCTGCCGTTGTTACTACTGAATTACGTTGTCTTTACATTGTACATATTGTATGGAGGTATTTGTGCTGTTAAATAAGTGATGACTATATTTATTAAGGTCATGAGGCCATAGTGGTCAAGGATAGTATGCAGATATCTTCAGGAAACACAGATTTTCATGAAAGAAAGAAAGAAAGAAAGAAAGAGAGAAAGAAAGAAAGAAAGAAAGAAAGAAAGAAAGAAAGAAAGAAAGAAAGAAAGAAAGAAAGAAAGAAAGAAAGGAGGGGATGCAGTAGGTGAGGCACACTTTGGGAAAACTAAGCATGCTTAGCACAGTCAATAACACCGTCCTTTACAACAGGAATGATTGCTTTTAGGATGCCATCCACTCAGAGTTACTCTATTCTGCTTTTTTTCTAGAAAAGAGTGAGAAAATTCTGCTCCTCTAATGGCTATAGTGTGGGGAAAAAACTCAGCAGGCATAATGGCCTTTTTGCTCCCAATCTCACACCAATTCTTCCTCTGAGAAATGGAGTAATATACTCTATAACCTGCAGTATACAGTTTAATGTACATACACTGAGGCATGCACAACACTGACTATGATATGCTGGAATCCATATATAGATATATTACTTCTTATATGAATGTCTCTAGATTGTGGTTCTAGAGACATTTACTGGCATTACATAAGCAAACTGGATTTGAATGGTGACTTGATGAATGACTTGGTGACTTGATGAATGGTGACTAGATGACTTTATATGAATGATCATATAACAATTACTAATGTTATGGCTTTATATGCTCCAGTTTATGCTCAGTTATCTGCCCCTCTCTGATTTGAAGATTAGAATATGCAAGTATAGCTATGAGGAAACAACAGGATGTTACAATACAACAGCGCACAACTTGCCTGTTGTCATCACAGACTCCACCGCTTC
Source organism: Tachysurus vachellii (assembly GCF_030014155.1). Lineage (NCBI taxonomy): Eukaryota > Metazoa > Chordata > Actinopteri > Siluriformes > Bagridae > Tachysurus > Tachysurus vachellii. The sequence continues at coordinate 10,589,667 of NC_083472.1, forward strand.
ACCTTATCCTTCCTTATTGGTGAGTTTAACTCATTTTCCCAGGGCAATGTAATTTTTCGGGTCACAATCCACAGTGGTGGTTAATGTCTGATGTGAAAATAGACACTTTCATAAGTATTTCTGTTTCAACATATTTTAGGAGCTTTATATTCATGAAAAAAGGGAGTTAGTTTTTTAACATCAATGTTTCTATCTTCAGAGTAGTGATATCAAGCCTATTTCTGTTCTATGGCATTCCCTAACTGCTTATTCCTAAGCATCTAAAATTTGAAGGCATTATTTTCAACCACTAAAATTGTGTATATAAATTGTGTATTATCCCAACAGAAGAAAAAAAACATCTCACAGTGAATTTCCAACAAAGACCTGACTAATTTTATGTCAGACTTCCAGTGATAAAATAATTTATTTGGATTTACTGATATAAAATGTCAGACCCTGCCCAGTTTTTCACCTGTAACTGGAATGGTTTAAGTGACAGGTAACACAAGATGATATGGTCTTTAGTGTAAATGCTTGTTGTGAAAGCATTATCAACCAGCTAATATTTTCAAGTACCCCAAGTTAATTGTTAAAGCCTGTTTCTCAACTGTAGAATATTTTTATCACATTGAGAAACATATAGCAGCTGATGTAATGCATGGATTATCAGTCTTGCCCTTCACAGTGTAGTAGCACAGCACTAAGTCTTATCCCTGAGGCATCAATCTGCACAATAAAGGGAAAAGTCAAAGTATTTTTTTATTTATTTATTTTTTCTTTTTCTGATAATTATTTTAATATCAATATTTCTGTTAGGTACAGAACACATTTTATGACCTTTACATTATCAACTTGTGGCTCTATGACACTCAACATAGCCCAGGTTTGAGACCCTTGGCATAACAAGATGACTTGAAGTTGTTACCCTAATTATATATTCATGTATACAAATATGCATATATAGAGAAATGCATCATTAATTAGTCCTATCTTGACCATTTACAATGGAAATATTTCAGTCGGGTTTAGTCATTTACAGACCAACTGGGATGTAGTAATTGAATTCCTCACTCCATTTTTCACAGTGTCCAGGTCAGTTTGCCTAAAACATTGTTACTTTTCTTCTTCTTCTTTGTCTTCTTCTTCTTCTTCTTCTTCTTCTTCTTCTTCTTCTTCTTCTTCTTCTTCTTCTTCAATGGCATGCTTTGTAAGTGGATTGGCATTTCTAAATTGTCTGTAGTGCATAAATGTGAGTGTGTATGTGATGGTTTAGCTCCATGCTCCCTGGTGCCCTATGTAGGATAAGCGATATAGAAAATTCATGGAAAAAGATAGCGTGAAAGCAAGGACAAGAAAGATATGATGTGCCAAGGAAGGTCTGGAAGAACAGAGCCAAAGCTATGCTCCAAAATCAAGCAATTATTTTTCCATAATTGTCAAACAACCTGTAGAACGTACATGTTCTTAAATATATACAGGTGTGGTTTGTAAATAGCCCTGCTAGTCCTGCTTCCTCTGTCCTTTAAGAAGAGAGGGTCTAGACTCTAGAGGTTTATACTTTCTCTCTTTTTTTTAACTTTATTGCTAAAGATTGTAGAAAGCTAGGATGCTAGGCTGATGGTAGGCTGGAGCCACTCTGTATTACTTGTACCTAATTTTAGAAGTTTAGCACAGAGTAAGGTGTCTAGGGGGTACTTTTAAGTTTTACTGCCGTCATTTCAGATATTTTATTAATTCAAAGCAGTAGATTTACAAGAACAAAAACATGCTTAAGGGGTCTTATGCAACACACCTACAGATAACAGGAAGGTTTGTACATCTTTTTATTCTAAAACACTGTGCTCTCAATAGAATTTTACTTGAGCATGAGTGTACTGTACCAATTTTATCCGATTAATACCTATTGTGTAGGACACTGTACTGTTGACCAACCACAAGAGCACATTTGATAGAATAAAGCCCTTTATTTGTCATATATACATTACAGCACAGAGAAATTCTTCTCTTTGCATATCCCAATTTTGGAAGTTGGGGTCAGAGCACAGGGTCAGCTCCATGGAACAGGGAGGATTCAATGATCGACAACCCACTGCCCATGGATATACTGTATATAAATAGTCTTCTGTAAAACATAAAATATCCTTACCTAAATGCTGGTTTCTGGTGACCTTTCATTTAATCCAAAGAAGGCAATTCAACCAACAGGCACACAAATATCGCTTCATGAGGAGCAGTAAGACATTGTAAATAGGGTTAAGGATAAAAGGGTATACCCACTTCATACTATGCTTTTATTTAAATAATACAGTTACATCTTAGAAATGATGTATATTGCTCAAATTCTGAAGTCTACACAAGTGTATTTTAAACTTATGGCTGCACAGCTGTTCCATTTGGAACCTAAATAACACTGAGCTAAAGAGCAATATTACAGAGGCAAAAAGAAATATTGTGTTATCTAAGGACATAAATGGGGTTGATGAATTTAACAACATTCTTATACTGATGTCTGAAATACTATTTTGCTTGGCATATTTCAGTAAGTCACATTTCCTGTCCTCACTTGTACAAATGCAGTAATTTATCATGTATCCAATATAAATAATGCATTTATGCAAAACATTTTCTCTTTGTAAAGACAATCAGTTAATCAGATCAGAGCCCCTTTGCCTTTAGGCTGACTTCTAGTCTAGAACAGTCAGGCTGGCTACATGGAAACTGTTTTTTTTTTTTTTGACAAACACTGCCACTTCTTTCATCCATCAATTGTTGTTGGACTTCCACCAAGGCTACCACAATGACATGATACCAATGCTGATTAAAAGGGAACCAAATGTCAACACTGCAGCATTACTTGAATATATAAATGTGTATACATCACTCATATACTTGTATGAAAATGTAGGGGAGCTGGCTGTAGGAAAATGGCGGCACAAGGGTTAAACCACCATAAGTCTTGCCATATGACCTCTCTGCAGCACCATGGGACATGTGATAGTACCAGATTGGTGTCTTGTCATCAGTAGTCTTGGCGACATAATGATGTCACAAGCTAGAGGAGGATGGGCATGGATCCAGGTGCTTAACATTAAAGTAATGTGACAGATTTTCCAGTTCATGGCTCAGAGCAAGAGGTAATTAGAATGTTATCACATACAGAAGCAGCAAATACTAAGAAATATGAGTTTCGTCATTCATTCTGTTCTTAATTAAAGTCTGATTACATGTCATGGTCCTGTCTGATATCTCCTTAAACAGAGGCACCATCTTGCCTTTTGTGTTGGTGTCCCGTTCTATTGGTGTTGATGGGAGTATCAGTACTGATAGTTAAAAACAAAACATAATTTATCAGACTTGATTCATCTTAGCTATATTAAACAACTCCCTGACCTGCCTTCACTGATGCCATTGTGTACACACATACAGATACAATGCCAACCTACATCATGGAAAAATCTGCACATAGCCAGGGAAGTTTTCTCCAGTGACATGGTGGGACAGCTGGGCTAATTGTCTCCTACTACGATCATGACAAAACCAATCTGTCAGTGAATAAGCTTGGTATGAGGAGGGGATTTAAATCTACTGTCAGGCATTTCAGAATGGAAATATATAGAAGTATTACATTATTTTGATGAATATACTTTATTATATTGTTTTGCAAAGTTTATAGATTATTATTTTATAAATAAAAGTCAATGTGTTGATGTATAGTAGTCTTTCTATCATTTGTTTGATTTAAGGCAATCTTTGTTGTAGTTATAGTTTTATTCAGTTTTCTGTTAGGGAATAAAAAAAGAGTAAAAATATTGACTGAAGTTACTGTAAAATGCATTTTGTGGCCAAAATACAGGTATGATTCTGAACATTGCACATGCACTGGTCTCTGATTTTAGTACAGAACATTTACTGACTTTAATTAGACTGACCTGTCTGATTAAATATGAGTAGATTATGCTGGCATTGTGCCTACTAAGTCTTGAAGCACTATTGTTCCTAAAATGCTTGTGGTGTACTCAATATAGCAGAACATCACTTCACAATTTCCATGGCAACAAATCCCTCAGTTCAAAGGTAGCTTAGACACTTGTGTAACTGCACAATTTTTCATCAATCTCACTTACACAGAAACATACACAGAAAAAATGATTGCACCCTCATAAGTTCAACTGACTCTTTTCATATCTAAATTTAGAAACAGATTATGTCTCTTATGTGCGTCAGACATGCTAAATTGTTTTCTATTCATTATACCGCCAATGATATCGTGTCTCAACAGGGCAGTAGATATATTACAAATATAATTTCCCGCTTTAGGGCGCTAAGTTTGGCAAAGGCAAATATAGCCTCTGCAAGCCATATAAGCAAACGACAATATAAATGACTCTCATTAACACAACCGGTAGCACATGTCAAGGGCCTGGAGGAAAACTGCTTCTCTATATCAGGATGATCAGATTGGAGAAAAAAGCAATCCAGCACCCTCGCACTAGAGTGGTGCACAGACAGGCCAAATATAAAGCCATTAATTCACACCTGGGAGAGCAAATGCTCGTCATTAAAGATGACTCACCTTTTCAGTCACACAGCGGTCATTCCTAAATTATATGTCCCTAAATCACCTGCAGTGCTAAGGGAAAGGATAACATTGTAGGAGAGCCAGATAATTAGGGACAAAATGCGACTTTAACTTTTGAACTTTTGACTGATATGTAAGGAGAGCTGATAATACAAATTTCACACTTGTTAGGAAAATAATACAATGAAACTGCCTGTAATGAAAAAGTGTATTTTACCTTCACACGCTGAAGGATCACATTTGAGGTTTTGCAGCATTTGGTAGCATTTTGGGATCACCAAGTCTGCAAATCCACAATTAGATGCCACCTCTGTGGCAGAAAACTGCTTTAAAGGCACTATAGAAGAAAAGATTGACTTTCATCTACTGTAAACAAAAACATAAGCATCTGTAGTTCAGTTGATAATACAGGAGCTGGAACCGATTCTCTGGTGAGACACAAAGAAGTAGAGCTTTTTGGCAACAAACGCTCAAGGTGGGTTTAGTGTACGAAGTTAACTGATAATATGGAAAATAACCTAATCTACACGGTAGCTGGTCTCCGATGTTCTCTGAGCTCAGACAGCCCTGGAATCTGGCAAGATTACATGGCATTATTCACTCCAAGAAGCTGCAACTTTTCACTTTCGCACACAGAGACAAATGGTCAAATATCCACAAAATCAATCAAGCTTTTGACATGGTTATTACATCCCCTGACCGAAACCTCTACGATGCTATAGGATCCGGGAAGATTCTGTACTGAAGAATAGTCTCAGATTCCTTGTTCTTTATTTTTGATTTTTTTGGCTCTGTTCTTTTACATTTGCAAAGAGAGATTAAATACAAAGGTATATTTTCTTTCTTTTTTTTTACCCATATTAAATATTTAAATGTTTTAATCGTGGGTCCAGAATAGTACTATAAAAATGTATTTCAGCATGCTGTTCCAGTGAATAGCTCTGTGACTAAAAACAAAGATCTGCCTGTCAAATGAAGATTTAGATGCAGATACATGTAAATATAACAAGCACAGACAAGAACAAAGGGCTGCATCTAGAAGATGAATTTTAGTTATGACAGTCATCCATACAGCTAAAACTTGCCATCTGGCTTGTATCATTTCAAGCTTTCTACTTCATCCATAACATTCTCTGTCATGGAGATTTCTTGTGGCATTCCCAGTGGCAGACTAGATCCATCCATCCATCCCTCCATTTTCTATATCATTTATCCTATATGGTCACAGGGAGCCTGGAGAATATCCCAGTGGACTCAGGTCACAAAGGTAGGGCCATTTATACACCACAGACAATTTAGAAATCCCAATCAGCCTACAGCACATAATTTTGGACTAGGGGAGAAATCAGAATACCCAGAGGAAGCCTCTGCGTGAAGTAAGGAGGCAATAATCAAACCCCATCTCTGAAGCTGAGAGGCAAACGATCTAGCCACTAAGCCACTGTACCCTCACAGACTAGTGCAATATAAAAAAAAACCTTTGTGCTAAAGAAAATATCTAAAAATCCCAATGGTCCTATATGTAAAGTTCAATTTTAGCTTTGTACGTAAGCTGAATCACACAGAGACATGCTGCACACACACACTCACACACACACACACACACACACACACACACACACACACACACACACGCACAGACATGCACACATATATATCCTTTACATTGTTATGTAGGTCATTTAGCATACAGACTAACCAGAATGACGGACAGAAATGTTATCATATTTTATTTTTAAATTCTTTAAAAAGACAAGAGCGTAATTAAATGGATAAATTAGTTTTTATCATAGGCCAAAGTAAACCATAGTTGCATTCCTAGAATCTTACTTGTTCATGAACAGTGTAGTCACGTTACCTTCATGTGCACTGTAAGGTACTTCAAAATAGAATATGGTAATTCTGTCTGTTCAACTTGTGTGACCTCATATTTGTTTGGACATGTGAGGTTTAAACTGTGGCTGAGATGTGCCACTTTGTACTAAATTCCATTGCATTTGTTAGATGTTGTCTCTTTTCTCAATTTTCTGACGTAATAATTCTGTAGCCAGTTTGATATATATAATATTTTTCTTTCTGTGTATAAGTTATACTGCTGTACTGTTCTCTCTCTCTTTCTCTTTCTCTCTCTCTTTCTCTCTCTCTCTCTCTCTCTCTCTCTCTCTCTCTCTCTCTCTCTCCCACACCCACACACCACACACACATACTTTCTCCTTTATCCATATGTTCTCTGCCCTTGCCCTATCTTTATTTCAGGTAATGAAGGGTGTGAACAGTAAAAGCCCCTCTGATGCAGTCTGTCTAGTTACCCAGGTTCCTCAGTGGCACAGCTAGCCTACTTTGTCTATACAGGTCAATACTGCACAGTTCCCTTGCTATTTAGGCAGTCTAAGTCTTAAAAGATCTTTATTAAACACATACAGAAAGGTGACAAATTAAAGGGGGGAAAAATAGCATACCATGTCAAGTTTCGCACCAACATAACAGCTTGAAGATGCCTCGTACAAGTCTCAGGAAATGTAGTGGAGCCATGGAAAATCCTTGAAAAAAAAATTTACACTTATCATCCACTTTAATAGAAAACCCTGCTTACATGGACATTCATGTAATTACAAGCTGATCATGTGGCAGCAGTAGAATTCAAAGATTCACATACAGGTACAGATACAGATACAGGTTAAGAGCTAGAGGTAACATAAAATAGGGGAAAAGTCTTATCTTAGTGATTTAACTGCTGCATGGGCGTTGGTGCCATATAGGCTGGTTTGAGTATTTCAGAAACTGCTGATCCCCTGGGATTTTCATCCAGATCAGTCTCTAGAGTCTACAGAATGATGTTAAAACAAAAAAAAAAAAAACTGTGAACAAAGCAAACACTTGAAAGTTGAAACACTTTGATGATGAAATAGATAAGACTGAGGTTCTGAGCTTACAGGACGTTTACAGTAACTTAAATATGTACCTGTATCAACCATGATGAGCAGAAAAGCATCTCAGAATGTTAAACATATCAAAGCTTGAGGTGGGTGAGTTACAACAGGTAATTATTTTCTAATTTTCAACTGTTCAGTTTGGGTGAGTCTGTGTCCATGATGCTGATGCTGAATTTGGAACCCCAAGGTTCATTGTGTGTGAACTGATAAACACTCAATGTTTTTCATTTTTTGTTTTTCACATCATATTGCACAAACTCTAGAGAGTGTTGTGTGTGAAAATCCTGAGATTAGCAGTATCTGAAATACTTAAACCAATGCCACGGTTTGTCACAGAGATCACACTTTTACCCCATTTGATGAAAACTGAAGCTCTTGACTTGTATCTGTATACAGTATGTCTCTCACATGTGTGTGTGTGTTTGTGTGTGTGTGTGTGAGTGTCATCCTTCTTTGTGCTATCACCAGTCGGTAATCAACAAAACTGAGGTCTCTTGAAATAAGTAACATTTTCATGATTATTATAATCTTCATTAGTACTATTAGAGCTAAACTCAATTGGAATTAAATGCATAGTTTATGTCAATTTATCCACTTGCAATGAAGTTGGAAATACAGTGAGGGGAAATAAGTATTGGGAACATTTTTAATTATTTAAATATATAATTATTGAATTATTTAATATTTCCAGTCCACTATTTGCACATTGCACTGGTTTTCACTTCCAGTCCATAGACATGCATTATAGGCAGATTGGCATCCTTAAATTCATCCAGAATGTTCACCGCCTTGTCCCTCAAGTACCCTGGAATAGTCTCCCCCACATCCCAGTGAAGAATAACAGTAAATGGTTGTATGGAATTATAATGTTTTACTGTATGTATATATATATATATATAACAGTTACATAACAATAAATCAAATTATACTGTAAATATAAAAGTTCATGGAAGTACAGCTAATTATCCCCGGTGGATCAAGCAAGGTTTTATAACATGATTAATGGGGAGATAAGAGACAAGGAGCTGTTGCTCAAAACAGTTACACAAATACAAAAAAAGTTACACAAGTGACATATTGTACAATAAACTGCACTATAAACATTTACACCGAGCAAAACACAAGTAAACACAAGGATTATTTTCTAAAATTTGCACCCAAGCATAAATCAGAAAATCTCTGCAAAAAAAAAAGATGATACAAAAATAGTACTCTTTGGCAGCAATTCAGATCATCATGTTTGGATAAAGAAGGGCTGCACATGGGGTCCTAATGACACCATAGCCTCAGTGAAGTGTGGCAGTGGGAGCATCATGATGTGCGCCTGCTTCTCTGCAAATGGTACAATTACATGTCATTGCATGAAGCATAAATAGAGTGAGACATAGCAGAGGAGTTTGCTTCAGAAAGAAACTGAATCTGAGTAGACTGTGGACATTTCAACAAGACAAAAAAAACTCAGTAAAAATAACATAACACTGGTTTCTAAAAAAAAGGTGAAGCTGATTGCATGGCCTAAGATCGCCTGACTTTATTTACAGGTTTTGAAATTGCGTGTCCATCAGAGGGACCCTTGTAACCTTGAGAATTAAAGACGATTTGCCAAGAGCAATGAGACAAAATTGAAACACAATTGTGCAAAAAGTAAATTACTTCTTACTGTAGATGTCTCTAAGAACTAAGTACCAAATTCACCTTTGCAACAAACCACTAATATTGTTAGTTTGTGCTGTCCAAATACTTAGTCAATTGCACTTTTTAATCATTGATTATGCTTCTGAATACATACATTTTTATATTTGTTCATGTAATCAAAGCCCAATATTTTTATTATCATTATTTTTATTTCCTATTTTTCCTACTTATTACTGCATTTCTGTGATTTTTACTTTCTGTTACATATAGCATTTCCACCATTAATTTTGCCTAAGCTGGTGAAGGCAGGAAATCATATATTGTGATTGCTCATATATTATGAATAATCACATCCAAATTGAAAATAATGTACAGAAACTTTCTTCATTTTTTCCAATATTATTTTTATTACAGTATAGAGTAGTTAATAGGGTAGTTACCGATTTAGCTGGACCCCACTGACATGCATATTAAGATTGAAGTTGGGTTTCATCCATTAAACGGTTATCTCTCTGCCGGGCCACGTTTCATCCACAGCATTACTATTCAGAGGGTTTTCACTCCCTGCTATATAACCAACTGGCTGGCCTGTGGCTAAGCAGTGTTAATGTGATTGAGTGTGTCTCCCTTGCTGTACCTCATACTGTTTGCTATTTTAGCCTTCTATTCCTGATTTGCTAAAATACTGTGGCTGAAGTAAGGTTTCTCTCTATTCTCCCCTTTTATTCTTTCTACCAAATCATGTGCTGTTGGTGTGTTATTCCCACTTCATCTCCTGCCAGGGTTGTGGTGTTAAAGCTATTACGATTGTTAAGTAGGTCCTCTTGCTGCAGCACCCTGCAAACACCTCCCACCACTGAAGGGTCCTCAGAGTATGGTCATAAAGGACAGGGGGTGGTTGCAAAGCAATTTAAAACCGAAATATTGCTTGTTGGGCAAAAACTCCATGAAATCATACTGTCCTGTTCACAAATCCAGGGTTCCAGGGATACAAACTCCAGTCACGACCGAATGCCTCATTGATATATATAAGCCCAGCAAGATTGCCTGGCTCAGAAGGTGTTCTATACAACATGCTTTCTGGGTCAGAAATACAACAACATTTTCTATCTGTCTCTAGTGTGGAAATGGCTGAACTCCATCTCTTTTCCATATGCTAATATTCCAGAAGTAATTAATCCAGTGCAACTCAGAAAAGCACTCCCTAACACTATAAAAGACACACAAGTTATTCTCATATTCATTAAGATTTCTGCCCATATTGTCAAAACAATATGTGTTCACACATTAGGGTACTCATCTGTTGGAATCATCCAGGCTACTATGAGTGAAACTGGCTCCTGCTGCAATGCTAGGATTACTGATGGCAGCCACAGTGGTAGTTCCTTTGGGATTGCTGGAACTTAGAGACTTTCAGAAGTGAGTTATTAGCTTGTGGCTGTATCCCAAATACCACAGGCAGAGATGGGTCCTCATTTAAGCAAAAGGGGCACAGGACTGACTTGCCTTCGAAGGGAAATTGACATTGTTAGGAGCCTATTGTAATTACTAGTTTGTGGGCACTGTGGTGGCAAAGAGTTACGGGGAAATGTGGGCCCTGATGTGATAACATAACATATCACACAGCTCTGACTGTGGTTGGTCCATAAGGCCTTTATGTTGTTTTTTTCAAGTTTCAAGATATTGCAAGTCAGTACAACGTGATAATGAGACACCATCTTTAATTCATATTTAGCTTGGATGGCTTTCTTCACCTTGCACATAATCTGTTTTTTTTTATGGTTTGTCTCAATGAGATCAACTCATCTATCAGGACTATTCAATGGTGCAGGGATCACTGTCACAGTCAAGATTATATGCAGCTCCCTAAAAAGTTGCAGCTGGACCTAGAGCTGGTGTCCCTGGGAATCGAAAAGTTAGAAACTTATTGCTGATTGTAGAGACAGAAATCATGGGCTAGTAGATTTACTACATATACCTTGTCTCTACCACTGAGTTCAGGAACTTTAGTCTGCAGTGGTTCCATTGATAGTGGTCAGAACATCCTAAGAGCTTCTTCTTTGTGTAGAAGACAAATGTCTTTATGTAGTACTCCAGCCAAGTCACTAGCCTGTCAGAACAAATCATGTACTAATAAAGTAAAAAATAAATCTGAAAGAGACATGAAAGGATAATCTGCATCAAGGGAATGGAAATGGGCATCAGCAACAATTCTCCAAGAGCCTTGCATGGGCTCTCTCCCTTGTGATATAGTACACTTATGGCCCCTCTTTATGAGTCCATTCAGGAAACCAAACAGCAAATGGTCATCTCTAAAATATGCCTTTGAATTTGTGATCTCTCCTGTTTCAATAAGTGAGGACGGGAGAACTAACTTTGGTGATAAAATCACCTTTCAAACATTGGTGGTCGAATGGAGTGATCTTGCACCAAATTTAAATCTTGTCTTGCTTAAGACTACCATTGCCAATTCTGTTCAACCGACTTCTACAACACTCTACCCTGCAACTAAATGCACCATTGCCCGTCTTGCTAAGACAGCTACATTCTGTTTTAGCACTGCTGTCCAAATCTCCAGCCGAGTGTTCCACTACCTGGCACTACACTTCATCACTGCTTCCAAATACCCCATCTACAGTACCAGATGTGTCCATACACCATGCCATCCAATCAGAACCAGAGCTTTTTCCTCCACAACTTGATCCACCAGGTGGCATTGGCAGCTTATATGTAAGCATTGGCAGCGTGTATGTACTATATTACATAACTATTCCAATTCTCTCAAAAATATTTTTGTAGTATAAAGTGAGGTATATTACAAATATGCTATTACTTCATATTCTGCAAATACTGTTTTTTTGTTTTGTTTTGTTTAAGTGACTATAGTAAAAATAATGTGTTAATGTTTGTTAATGTGCTTGTAAAGGAGAAATAAGAAAGGTTTTTTTTTTTTCAGATGTGCATTGGCTTTCACTCCCGCGCAGTGTGTCCAAATACAGAGAGAGAGAGAGAGAGAGAGAGAGAGAGAGAGAGAGAGAGAGAGAGAAAGAGAGAGAGACAGATATATCTCCTCCTACCCATGCATGTATGACCTGGCACATCTTAAAGAGCCAGCCAACCCACACACACTCACATGCATGAGCAATTTTAATATCCATAGGTCAAAGTCTCTCTCCATCATGCATGAATCTAGTGTGTGAGCACATTGAGCACATCACGGAAATGGATGAAAGGTTGGCTTGACCATATGTAGGCTTGAAAAGAGAAAAAGAGAACAAGAAAGAAAAAACGTGCTATATGGGTTGTGCATGTTTATGCAGGCTTCGGAAAATTACCCTACACATTTTTAAGAATTACTCATGGCACTTACTGTGCATGTAAATGCTTTGATTGCTTTGTGCTGTGCTGTGCTGACACAAACTTCCGCTGACACTATCTTGGATAGAAGTATTCATCTTCCTAAAGGTTGTTCATGAAAAGCCGTGGGTAAAAAGTATCACTTACTGCATCAGGTATCTCATGCCCTCCCCACCACATCATACTGACACTGACACAAGTATCAAAACAGGAGAGAAAGAAGTCTGCAAAAGCTGCCTTTCCTGGCTGCTCCTAAAATAGTCTTAGAGGGCAGCTAAGACCAAGTTTTACAGGATTTCATTTAATTTATTGAATACAGTTTCAGCTCATATAGTTGTTTCACTCTTTCCATTTAGAGGACATGTTCTTGACCAAACATAACTGTAGATAAAGAAGGTTTGTGAAAGCTATGTAAATGCAAGAGTCATACAGATAACACTACAATCATTTACATGCAATATATAGGAAGGAAACCTGAAGCGGATAACGCATATAGACTCTTTATCTTTCTGTCTTGGTCTTGATATCTCTCACAAAAATCTAAACACAAAAATTGCATGTAAATTATTGTGTTTAATATTTAATAGGTTTATCCAGCATCCTAAAAGAGAATTGCATCCTTAACAAATAATACTGCAACTGTGGATTACTCAAAATAACACATTTTAAAAAACAAATATCATTTTCATGAGCGACTTTTTTTGCACTTTTGGATTTGAATATTTTGATCAGTGAAAATTCAAATGAAGATAATTAAATAAATAAATTGGGCAGCCTCCTGGTGGTCCAACAGCAGGATTCAGTTGTCTCTCATTGTCAGGCAGGGCAGCTAACCCAGCCACTAAGGAGCTAACTATAATTGCCGGTCCTTAGCCTGGATAAAATGTGAGGGTTGTATCAGGAAGGACATCCGGTGAAAAACCTGACATATACAGATCAAAATATGCAGGCCAGATGATACTGGAAATCATCTGGAAAACTGGGAAAATCACAGTCCTAACAATGTAGCTGCTTCCTCACACCTCAGCGACTATACTGTATATGAAGCAGCATGATGGTGCCGTGGATAACATTATTCCCTCACAGCTCCAGGTTGTCTAGTTCAACTGTGATCTCAGGATGCTGTGAGTGTGGAGTTTTACATGTTTTTTTCATGTTCATATGCATTTCCTTTGGGTATTTTCTCCCACCTCCCAAAAATGTTAGTGTGTTGAACAGTTATTCTAAATTACCACTTGGTTTGAATGAGTACGTGAACATGTGTGTGCATGGTGCTCTACAAGGGATGGCATCTACTTTACAGTGTATTCCTGCCTCTTTGCCAGTGGTCCCAAAATAAGCTCTGGACCAATCGTGATTAGTTATTAAAGGATGAATGAATAAAGGTATGTTATTTTTCTCACATGTACATTATAGCATAGTGAAATTATATCTTCACATATCCCAACTTTGGAGGTTGGGGTCTGAGCACAGGGTCAGTCTTGATTCTGCACCCCTGTAGGAGAGAGGGTTACAGGCCTTGCTCAAAGGTCCAACAGTGGCATCTTGGCAGTGCTAGGGCTTGAACCCAGATTTTACCACTTGAGCCACCAATGAATAAATAAATTGATAAATTAATGACTGTTCTCAGCCTGTACAGAGCAACAATCATTTTCCATATAGAATCAATATTTTTTTCTACTCTAATACCCTTGTTAACAAATCATTCCCAAACCCATTTGTCAGCTCAGTTGTGCTGCTGTGAATGCTGTGAATGTGAGTGCTGTATGTGGCATTGATTTCACCCTTCATTATCCTTGTGTATCTGTTTCAGTCTATTGTTAGTGGAGATGCAGTAAAAGTTGTCAGGAGTTGTACAAATTTGTTTTGTCATGGTACTACCTCTGATTTTTGTCAGCACTGACTTGCTGAGCAGCTTCTTGTTCTATATTATTGCCCATATTATTGTTCCGTAACACACTCTCTATATTAATGTCCTCAGGTAAAGACGCCATCTGGCACTTTTCTGTTCTGCACCACACATGGTCTAGAAAAGAAGCTGGTAAATCGGAAGGTTATGTAATAATTCGAGTATTTACTGATTTAAAAATAAAATAAGACGGAGCGAGAACATCACCATGTCTTCCAGCTATAGAACAGTTCTATAAGTATTAGCACAAGTATTTAAAATAACTATTCATTCACATTTTAAGGATTATGAGGATTCTGGACTTGGTATTGTTCTGACACTGATAATTTCATTATATATTTGTATGTAACACGTTTCCAAATTCTACAAATAAACATTGGTATTTGGTGTTCTGTCTAACTAAAACTTTCAAAAAACACAGTTTACTGTTAAACTCTGGTGCAAAAAGCTTAAAACATTTCAATTTGGAAAGCACGTTCGCCTCACACCTCCAGGGTTGGCGGTTCGATTCCCGCCTCCGCCTTGTGTGTATGGAATTTGCATGTTCTCCCCGTGCCTCGGGGGTTTCCTCCGGGTACTCCGGTTTCCTCCCCCGGTTCAAAGACATGCATGGTAGGTTGATTGGCATCTCTGGAAAATTGTCCCTAGTGTGTGATTGCATGAGTGAATGAGAGTGTGTGTGTGCCCTGTAATGGGTTGGCACTCCGTCCAGGGTGTATCCTGCCTTGATGCCCGATGACGCCTGAGATAGGCACAGACTCCCCGTGACCCGAGAATAGTTCGGATAAGCAGTAGAAAATGAATGAATGAATGAATTTGGAAAACAAGTTAAGGAAATATGTCTGTGACCCAAATATAATCAGACCTCTAACCAATGCCTGTTAATAATTACCAAAATTGACTCAGTGGATCAGTTCCAAACAGGCTAGTAAGCTGTTGTAAAAGAGATTAATCACATGTGAGAGACAGAGAAGAGGGAAGGTGTGAAATCTATTATTTTATAAAATTCTGTAAGGTTGTTTCAGGATAAACATATAGGATGAAAAATACATTGGCTTAATCTGTGTAAACTTTTTTTGTGAATGATATGAAAAATAAATTAATGAGTAATCAAAAAATTCAAATAATAAAAGAAAAGTATTTGTATTTAATCTCAGGTAATGATCAAGCATAGTTAAAACTAAATGAATAAATTAATAAAAGAAAAAAATGACTATTGTGTAATGAGTCTGTCTGTGTTTCTGTCCTGTTTCTGTCTGCTGTCTTTCCCGGTTGTTAATTGTTTGCTCCGCCCACTCTTTGGTTTCCATGGACATTCATTGTACTCCTTCTCTCCTTCAGGTGTCTTGTCTTTGTCTTTAATTAGTTCTGCTGTGTGATTGGTTCTTGTCTCTTATTTATACTCTGTTTGTTCACTTCCCTGGTGTTGGTCGTTGCTAGATGTTGGATGTCGGTGTGCCTGTTCCTGTTTCCTGTTTCCTGTAAGCTCTGTGTTCTGCCCTGTTCTGTTCTGTCTGTTTAGCTGTTTCTTGTGGTTTTGGACTATTAAACTTTAAAATCTGCATTTGGATCCTCACTCGCCTTTGTCCTGCATCGTGACAGAACGACCAACCACATGGATCCAGCAGACATTTTGTTTTGTTTGTATCAGGGGGATTCCCCAATTGAGGAGTATACGGAGGTATTCCTGGACTTATGCAATCAGGTGGATTTTGGGGAGAGGGCCCTTAAGGACATCTTCCGGCATGGATTGAAGGACGGGCTGCGCTACCTAGTGCCATTGGGCCAAGAGGTGGGGCCTTTCACGGACCTGGCCAACATAGCGTTGCTCCTGGGCGGGTCCTCCCTAACCGTGCACAGGACAGAGTCGGACACCGGCCCTAAATATTTTTTGGGGGGGGGCAGTAGGCGTCGGGGTCCGTGGGCTGCGGAGCCAGGCCAGCCACGGACGCCCGAGGCCCCTACAGTACCTCGGTCCGACCCAGACCTGTGCACACCAGTGACCGAACCCGTCCACATGGGTGCCAGACCGGAAAGCTCGGGCGAGGGCCAGGGGAACCGGCTGATCGCCAAGCTGGCGGACACCCCGATGGCGTCTGTCCGGGCGGCCGGCATCCCTACGGCACCGGCTCGAGCACCTAAGGCACCTGAAGCATCCGAACCCGCCGACGCACCTGAACCTGCTGAAACGCCTGAACCTGCCAACGCACATGAACCTGCTGAAGCACCTGAACCGGCTGAAGCGCCCGAACCTGCTGAAGCGCCCGAACCTGCTGAAGCGCCCGAACCTGCTGAAGCACATGAACCTGCTGAAGCACATGAACCTGCTGAAGCACATGAACCTGCTGAAGAACATGAACCTGTTGAGGCGCCCGAACCCGCTGAAGCGCCCGAACCTGCCGAAGCGCCCGAACCTGCCGAAGCGCCCGAACCTGCCGAAGCGCCCGAACCTGCCGAAGCGCCCGAACCTGCCGAAGCGCCCGAACCTGTTGAGGCGCCCGAACCTGCCGAAGCGCCCGAACCTGCCGAAGCGCCCGAACCCGCTGAGACACCGGATCCGACCGGGCTGTCTGTCTGTTTAGCTGTTTCTTGTGGTTTTGGACTATTAAACTTTAAAATCTGCATTTGGATCCTCACTCGCCTTTGTCCTGCATCGTGACATATTGCTTCTTAAAACTGGAAGCTGGTTGCCACCATGTAGCAAATTGGGAACTGTTAGCTTTCACTGTTTGTTACCAATTTTGCTCAAACCATTCCTTTAACCTTACCCTTAGCAGTATTGTGGCAAGCATGGCCTGCAGTAAACTATAGAGTTAAGAGCATTTGCTAAATCATTCCCTGGCCTATGTGAACAATCTGTCACCACATCTGAAATCCAGAATGCTCCCCCAGTTCAAGTGAGCATCCTTCCTACAGTACATAACCGTCAGAGTCCTGGCTAGGTTTCCATTATTCAAATGGCCATGGCACATGATATATATATATATATATATATATATATATATATATATATATATATATATATATATATATATATATATATATATATATATATATATATATAATTTATATACACATTTTCACACGGATGCTATAGTTGTGTACTCTTAGGTTGTCTACATTTAGGAAGTTATACTGTTTTAAAATGACAAGGTTAATTATGTACTGTTGCTAGGTAATGAAAATATTGTGATGTCATACAGTATTTGTACAATGACCGTGTGATTTGGTGATTTAGTTTTTTGGTTTGTTTGGTTGATTGTGTATTTTTTCTTTTATTTATTAATTACACTTACTGTACCTTTAATGGAATCAAGTAGCATGAAAGAAAAAATTAAATGAAAGAAAAAAACACATAAATCACATATTCATGCAAAAATCAGAAAAATGACTGACATAATGAAATTGTTCTTTAATACCTTTAGACCTGTCTCATCTAAATTAATCTTACAAGTTGGTGATTTGTAACAATAAATAATAAAGAATGGATTTCAAAGGGTAATTAACATATGGTATAAAAAGATTAATACATACTACAACTTATTTAGCAAGAAGCGTTCAGTCTTCCCAACAGTGAGACATAGATAAAGGATAGATTAACCTTGGCCTATTAAATGACTCAGTGCAGACAAAGATTCGGTCAAAGATGTTTGTAATGTGCCACAGTTAATAGGTGTCTTGCTACTTGGTACATATTTGGGTTTTGACAGACTCTAAGAGCTTTGACTATAAACTAATCTTTGCACTGCATATAGAGAGAGGCATGCACAGTTCATGTGGTAACCACTGATCTATAAAAAATTCTATTTTACAGAGCTTCATGTAAATATATCACAGTATTACCAATGGAAAAAAGGATATATGGCACGAGTGGAGGCTTAATTCCTACGTTTAGATTTAACAAGGAGCGGGACATTCTTCCTGATTTCTCCTTGGTCTTGTTGGTGGTGTAAGATATGATTCACTGTCAAAATACAGTATATGAATCACCACCAAGCATTTGATGGTGTCAGAATATTTCTATCGAAAGGCTTCTTTGGCCTTAGAGATTACGAGATTTGTTGGGAATTCATTAGTTCAGGATGGTTTGCTATACACACAGTTAACATGCAGATCAAGCAGAATGTCATTTTAGAAGCAGGAACAACAGCGTTAAAGATATAGACAGACAAGGGAATGTGACAGTTCCCAGAAATTCTTTGCTACAGGGGAATGATTCATGATCTTCTGGCAGCACATACCTTCAACTGACAATGTCAAATACTACTTATATGATATTTGTCAACCTATAACAAAAACGCATTTTCCAAATGCCTCCTACAAGAACAGGATCGTATGCACTTTCTGGTGTATTCAAGCAGAAAGATATATGATGACTATGTTAGGACCTGGCTGCATATTATTGGCAAACCAAAAGCGCATGATAGTCAGGTTGAATGCAGAATATGCAGTAGCAAAAAGCATATGCTAAGAAACGAGCCATGGTCAAATAATCAAGAAAAACAAAGATGGGTTTAAGCTGCTTCTGGGACCAAAAAGGCATGTGTTACCAAGGCCAAATCCACTGTTTACACACACACGCACACACTCACACACACACACAAACTGAAGGTGTCCTTTGCCCCACACAGCCAGTTGGTAATTATCCGTGCTCATCTGGTCCTGCTGGCTGGACAGCCGGTGAAAGAGAGACAAAGAGATAGATTCAAGGTTTCAGGAGTGAGAGATTCATGAGCTTAACACCTTCATCCTATAATGCATGTATGTAGTTGATATAAATGTACTGTATGAATAAATTGTAAAACAGAACATATATGTATCCAGTCACACCACACCCTACCTCTGAAACAAGTACTGTACAATTTATACTTAATCCTAAAAAGGTTTAAAGCAGTACAAATTTTCAGTATTCACTGGTATTAGATTGGAATGGAGAGGTGCTGTATACCTACAGTATAATATTTTTTTTTCTTAGGTGGATCACCTGGTCCCATGTCATTGTGTAACTGAATGCCAGAGTATGGCAGATCCAAAGAGTCAGAAAAAGACAGCAAGAGAGGTTTTCACACCAGTTCTATTCTCAGTAGGCTGTGCTGATTCTGATTCTGTTTATCCAGACAACACAGGGGCACAATTGCACACACACACAGAAAGAAAAACTTATTATGATATCCACACAGGACATGAACTGTGTATTACTTTAACTAAATATTGCAAGGCCTTCAACTAAACCTGAACTTAAACTAACCTCAGTGACCAAAAATATTACACACACACACACACACACACACACACACACACACACACACACACACACACACACACACACACACACATACAGGTTTTTTAGATTCAGCAAAAGATACAGTGTGTGGCTGAATCAATTTTTATCACTGGGAATAGATATAAGTGACTTTGCATTTTAAACATTTTCTCAATTCTCAAAAAGTGTAGTTAGATTTTCAGATTAACGTTCATAATCATTTCAAATGTAGTGCATGAGACCACAAATCAATGGTTTCTGACTTATTTCATAAATTCAGGTGAAACTTTACTAGGTCTTGTCTCAGTCGAAATATTTTTTGACACCACCCAATCCCATAACATCATTTCCATGTATTGTCCACTTTAATAGGAACATCTGTACACCTGCTTCATTTATTCATTCATCTTCTACCGCTTATCCGAACTACCTCGGGTCACGGGGAGCCTGTGCCTATCTCAGGCGTCATCGGGCATCAAGGCAGGATACACCCTGGAAGGAATGCCAACCCATCGCAGGACACACACATACTCTCATTCACTCACGCAATCACACACTAGGGACAATTTTCCAGAGATGCCAATCAACCTACCATGCATGTCTTTGGACCGGGGGAGGAAACCGGAGTGCCCGGAGGAAACCCCCGAGGCACGGGGAGAACATGCAAACTCCGCACACACAAGACAGAGGCGGGAATCGAACCCCCAACCCTGGAGGTGTGAGGCGAACGTGCTAACCACTAAGCCACCGTGTCCCCTGTACACCTGCTTATTTATTCAATTATCAGCCAATCATGTGGCAGGACCATACTGCATAAAATCCTGCAGATATACTGTACAGTAGGTCAAGAGCTTCAGTTAATGTTCCCATAAAATGGGTCAGATGTGTGATCTCTGTGAAATGGGTTGGTTTGCTTGGTTTGTATTTCACAAACTGCTGATCTCTTAGGATTTTACAAAAAAAAAAAACATCATGTGTGAAAAGTTTCTGCAGGCTGAAACACTTTGTTCATGAGAGAGATCAGAGGAGAATGAGCAGACGGGTCTGAGCTGGCAGGACGTCTGCAGTAACTGGAATTAGCACTGCTTAAATCCATGGTGAGCAGAAAAGCATCTCAAAATGTACAACAAACCAACCGTTCAGGTAAATGAGCTACAATAGCAAAAGACCACATCAAGTTCCAATCCTGTCAGCCTAAACCAAGAGTCTTATGTTATCATGTGCGAATGGGAACCTGATGTGGTCTTCTGCTGTTGTAGCCCATCCACATCAAGATTCAATATTTTGTGCATGCTGAGTTGCTTTTTTGCTGACTACAGTTACAGAGTTTCATTCCAGTTACCATAGATTTCATCTCAGCAGTGCATTCTAATTACATGCTATGTGTTTAAATCAATGAAAGTGGGCTTTGATTTGCCAATCTTTACCTGTTCTGTACAATCTCTCACACACTATGGACTATGGACACACTAAGACACCAGACAGAATACAGTGAATGTCTTTGGACTGAAGAGGAATCCAGAGTACCCAACAGAAACCCTGAATGCAGTCTTGACTTCAATGGCTATGGTCTTGGTCTTGACTTGGATCCAGCTCTAGTTATTTATAAAATGCTTTAAAAAAAGACTTTGCACCATCTCATCATCACACTGTTCCACATTCAATGTTTTTCACTTTCAGAAAGACCAACGGTACACATTTACAGTTTATGTTACAAAAGTACACTGTGGAAAGTGTATAAAGTCACACAGCTATCATACCTGGTTTAACAGATTGCCTTGCAGCAATTTCCACAGTGTAGCCAATAAGCTTTAGATTTGATTTGGTTCAAAGAAAGAGTAAACAGAAGTCTGTCTCTGATTTATATTTTTATTATAGGATGTGTCTACAGCCACCAGTGAAAAAAGTGTTTTAAAAGGCATCGGTTATTTATGTAAGCTCGGATTCCACTTGGTCAAAATGATAAAGTATTATGGCAAAATATGTATATGAGGTATGTGAGAGCCACAATATTCACCATCTGTGAATTCACTGACTGCATGTAGTTTATACCTCTGAGCTTGCCAGATTTTTCATGTGTAGCGATATAAGGTCAAGAGTTTTAAAGCATCTCCTAGCATCTAGAATAGGATAGAAAATGTAGAATGACAATACAGGTAAATTTGTTTAATGAGTTATTTTTGTAGTATAAGGGACAGTAAAAAAAATAGTTGTATTAGCCCGTAAGCCAGTAACTCATCTCTGAACACATCCCCTAGATGAGGGTTCCGCAACCAGATGTTCACGGGTAATACAAACTTTTTCGACATGCAAAAATTGAATTTAAAATTTAGCTTATTTAATATCTCTGAGGTAAATAATTTAAGTAGAATTGGATTAGCTGGCAAACAAGATTGGAAACCCCTGCTGTAGATTAATGAACCATACAACTGAAAAAGTATGCATGGAATCATAAGAAATTCAATCAAAACCATAGGATCTTTTATATAATTTTAAAAAGCTTTGAAGCTGTGAACTCTGGAAAAAGGCAAAAACATTGGATATATCTCTACAAACTAGTTCCTATCCCTTGTCAAGGTGTGCACCTGGCATTTACAGTTTACAGTTTACCTGCACTAAACCCCATTCAGTACCAGGGGTTAATTAACTGATTAACCAGCTCATGTGTGTGTGTAACGAAAACAACAGGAAACACAAGGTAGGGTAACTCCAGATCTGATGGGAACCACTGCCTTATGCTTGGGACACACTACAAGAATTATGCAGTCTAAACCATGTTAAAAATGTGAGACAGAATGGAAAGTTTCATATATTTTGTCCTGGATCATAATTCAGTTATCAAACGTCCCACATTACTATGTTTGTCCATAACAATACATGACAAACTTTCGGATTATGCTCACATATCAGAATAACCACCAATGATCCCAGCTCTCGGAAGATGGGATCTTACAGAATTTCTTATGAACAATGACTTCGACCCAGCATGTTAACACCAAGCTCACCTGACCCGACGGCTTCAGGAGCAGTTGGTTTTTGTTTGGTGTTTGTTTTTTGGTAGTTTTTTAGTTCTGATTCTGTGCCTGTGACCTCACTTCACTCCTGTTCCTATGGGGGATGCCGCTCCACTTCTTGGTTTTCCATGGAGGACGCTGCCTCGATTCTTATCCTCCGGGGAGGTCACGGATTGGACTGGTTTGTTTATTTATCTTTTTTCATACCCTTTTTTCTTTCTCCCTGTGGAGTCGCCGCCCAGTGTGGGCATTTACAGATGCGTTGGATGTCGTTCAGGACACTTTGGCTTAGGCTGCCATGTTCCTTGTTCCCCTGAACGTGTGCCATGACACTGCCACTTCTGACAGAGAAAAGAATGATTTGTATTTATAATTACAGTATCATTAGAATTGTTTTCATTCATTATGAGGGAAAAGTTGGTCTCAAAACAAACCTGATTATCTCATATTGTGGCCCAGTCTGGTACTTTACAGTATGTGCCACAAAACTCTTATGTTCTTGTGATTTGTGTCATTAAATTATGTCCTATGTCCTTTTCCAGAGCTAGGTCTTCCTTTTGGAGATGTTTCAGTGACTGGTTTGCTGGAAACTTGGCCATCCACCCGGCCATCTCCCGAGAGCTAACTGGGAGAGCTTATGGTTATTTTTGGAACTACTATTTATACTCCTGTCTTTTGGATAAGGAGCAGTTAGTAGAGCAGACCCGCATCAAGGCTTTATAGATTCAAAACTGTCCTCACTCAAGCTTCAAGGACTGTTCACTTCCAAGAGCAGAGAATTCTACTGGTATCAGTATCTCAGTTATAGTTATCATAGGTTGTGAGTTTGATGCTGACCATAGACTCCAATATGTAATTTGAACCTTAAATGGTTTATTCAATACTTCCTTCTAGTTTTTAATCATAAATATGTAGACAAGGATATATGAATTATTTTTTCATCCATTTACTCACTGATCAGCAGCTACTGCTTTTTCATGATCAGGTGAACATTAGGTGATAGGGCATCAGCCCATCAGAATGCACAATGAACACTCATTTGTATCTAGGGACAATATAACTATATAATATAATAAATAAATATAACTAATTCACCTAGGGGGGGGGCACGGTGGCTTAGTGGTTAGCACGTTCGCCTCACACCTCCAGGGTCGGGGTTCGATTCCCGCCTCCACCTTGTGTGTGTGGAGTTTGCATGTTCTCCCTGTGCCTCGGGGGTTTCCTCCGGGTACTCCGGTTTCCTCCCCCGGTCCAAAAACATGCATGGTAGGTTGATTGGCATCTCTGGAAAATTGTCCCTAGTGTGTGATTGCGTGAGTGAATGAGTGTGTGTGTGTGCCCTGCGATGGGTTGGCACTCCGTCCAGGGTGTATCCTGCCTTGATGCCCGATGATGCCTGAGATAGGCACAGGCTCCCCGTGACCCGAGGTAGTTCGGATAAGCGGTAGAAGATGAATGAATGAATATTTCACCTACTAGCAATTTTTTGAATAGTGGAAAAAAGCCAATAAGGAAACCCCCTAAACACAGGAGGAATATGACATAACCAAAACTCAGCATCAGATTTTGGACCCTCGGGTGCTACCTGATGCGTCACCATACTACAGTGACCTATTTTATTAAAGCTTGATATTTTCTGTACACCGGAAATATTATTTTATTATACTTCCAGCTTTCCATTTATTTTCTACACCACTCATCTTTCACAGGGACAAGGGTTACCTGGAGTCTACACACTGGATGTTGTGCCAATCCATTAGAGGGCACAATCTCACACACACACACACACACACACACACACACACACACACACACACAGGATTTAGACCTACATGTCAAAAATATTTGCACTTTACAACTTTCAGCATTTAGCAGACACCCATATTAAATGATGGTCCTACACAGGGCCCCAGCTATGGCAGCATATATCGTGGATGTGGAAATCAAACTCACAACCTTCCAATTGGTAATCCAACACCTTAAACACTTGGCTATCACATCCCCACCTTCGGTAGGATTTTCCCAGACAACCAAGTCTAATTGTCAGGAACTTCTGGGACAATTCTCTGCCAGGCCACCGAAGGGGGTGCTGGCAGAAATTCTGGTTGTTGATGTCATGTGTTTTTTCCCACCTGTTGCTTGTTATGCCTAATGTGTTGCCTTATAAACACCTGCCCTTGTGTGTCTGTTTTTGTTCGACATTGTCATGCATTGCGTTCTTGTTTTTCATGTCTTGTCGTTCATGCCCCTTGTGTCAAATGTTTTAAGTTGTATCTTGAGTCTGTGGACTGACTGCGATGCTTCCCATAAGAAACGTTACACTAATCCGTCTTCTGATCAAAGGCGATGAGGTCATGAGGTAAACCTGCTTGTAGTTTAATTCCATTAATGTTTTATCAAACAGGCTGGGCTGTGTGGTCTAATATTTTTTATTCATTTTTAGAGAAAACAATGGGTACATTTCCAAGGTAATTTGTCCATAGCAACATACACAGCAACAACAACCAGTAATCATATAAATCATATACATGCTTATTTATTGAGCCCTACAGAGGCCAAATGGTCAAAAGTAGAAATAGCAAAGCAAAGATTTCATATTGTCTTGGGTTTTCTTTTCATGATTCAATGTGGTTGCTTTTATAATGTACTGAATGCATTATATGTCAAGTATGACAGTAAAAGGGGTTAGACAAGTAATGCTGATGGTAATAGTTTTAGTCAAAACAATTCATGATAGAGTGAGTAGTCCATGATGAAAGCTCATGTTGTACATTTTACCACCCCTAGCATTTGCATATTATGTGATGCATACCAAGCATTATACATCTACAGTACCATTGCACAAATATATTTGACCCTATTCCATTAAAGGCAAAGCAAATGCCTGATGTATTGTATTTATATTTAACTAGATACTTACCATAATGGCAATGATGAAGCTAAACACACATGAACAGCACTGGGCTTCTTCCTGTTGGCTTTTACAAGCATTGCTGGATTATGGAAAAATGTATCAGGCCAGAATACAGAGTGTAAGCATGCATATGTTTTGGGCTGTTAGGGGCTGTGTGGGTGGCAGGTATTTATTGCTTTTACATGGGGTGGTAGTGAGGCGTTTGGTAACACAGCCAGTTTACACATAATCTTATCAAGGCTGTTTCTCTAGCCTCAGGGCAGTGATAGCAAGGTAGAGAAGGAAGGAGGAAGAGTTGGAGGAATTGGAGGAAGTTGAAAGCCGTTCCTGTTGTCTACACACTAATTCTACCCCCCCCCCCCTCTATATTTTGTAACCCCTTGTTTCATCACTCTCTCATGCTCATGCCTTCGTTCGAGTTGACTCATTCTCTCTCTCTCTCTCTTTCTCTCTCTCTTACTCATATCAGAAACCATACATTCTATCAGTTGTGGGAATAGTGCATGAGTGAAAGTCCCTCTTGCTGTCCTAGTATAAACCAGACAGAGCAACAGGGAGTAGGTAATGCTTTTCAGTTTGACAGGTGCTCCAGTGGCATACTCCTAATCTCCACAGAAAAAACAGAGGCTGTTCCTACTGTGTTTATTGCTAGTTCAAGTGACTATATCACAATTAGTTAAATGGAGATTGCGAAGCTCTGCCTCATCTGTTGCCTTCCCAGATTATCTGGCTAAATGAATGTTTTGATCTGCAGGTTGCACATGGTTCACCTAAAAAGCTTGTAAAATACAAATTCTTGCTGCTTCATTGTGTCACATTGTATAGAGAAGCTGTTTTTTAATGAGGTAATGTTTATTACTACCCTCCTTTTTTGCCGCACCCCACATGCACTCCTTCTCATTATCTCATGCTCTACTGCAGTGGCTCATATGGAGAAGAGGAATCCTGATGAGTCTTATCATTGTAAATTATGACATGGTGCTGGTTTTTAAAACCCTTTACACCATACAATCCCTAATCCCAGGGGTTTGCACAGAGAGATCTGCTATAGCTGATGCTAGCAATCCTCATTTTCACTTCAATGTTACTGTAAGTCAGTAAGATAAACAATGCTTTTAGACATATAAAGTTATGCCCTCGTTTTTCTATGTTTATAAAGCAATTATAATAATGATTTGACACATTGTAAGTTTTATTCCTTTTTAATGATAAATGCACTCCTATTTCATTCAGTCATTCATCTTACACAACCTGTTTATGCTGGTCATGGTTGAATTGGAGCCAGAATTAATGCTGGGAAAGCACTTAGAAAAATCACCCAAGATGACATTTCAGTTCATCACAGGGCACCCATTTGTATTTTCAAATATTCACATTAAGGGGCAATTTAGCATAGCCAATCAAACTACCGACTACCATGTTTTATAAGGAAACCCAGATGCAAGAACATACAAAACTCTATTATTGATTCCCACAGCAATTACATATCTATGGTACATGTACAATGTGCAATGTTTGAAGTGCCTAACCTAAGAAGGGAATAAACAGACCACATTTAGCTGCACCGTAGGCACTATGAATGTCTAGTAATGGCTTATAGACTAACTAATGTACCTTTTTATCTTCTAGGCTTTTGTTAATTATGTGCTCATTTACAGGTGTTCAGATTCATTAATGAGATTCTCTTGCACCTCTTACAGTAGATGATTAGCTTAATTATATTTAGGTAACTGCTATGTTTGCTAAATAATTATCTTTATGATAACCAGTATACATGCAGAGATATTTCTAGAAAGCATTTTTTTTTAAATGTGGAATAGCACTGAACATAAATTCAGGATACCATCTGCAATGCAACAGGCAAGTAAAACACACCAACCAAGAGCTTCTACAGGAGGTTTCTACAGGAGTCACTGCAGCAGCTGTCAAATTGAGTGGGCTTGTTTCCTCTACTGGGAAGAATATGCCCAAGACTTCCTGCACCACTCTTCCATTTCAAAATGTGATAGATTTCCAACCACCATTTTTGAAAGCCTACACAAATGGCAGCTCTTCCTGTGGAGGAGTGATTCTACTGTTCTAAACATGTTTAAGTCAAAGCCCACATATGGTTGCAAAAAGCTATCTGAAGACCTTGTGGGCAGCACAAGACCTAGTATCCATAAGAGATTCCTGCCCATTCAAAGTCAAATTCTTTTGATTACAGATTACAGAGATTACACATCTCCAAAATATTAATAAGAAATTTATTGATTTTTTTTCAACTCATGCCCTGATACATATTGTAATTTATTTGTTAGATACAACACAGTGGTCATGTATTGAATCTTTAAATATCAACTTAAATATATTCATTGTTAATGCGTTTCGCCATTTTTAACAACTTGTCTCTGTTTGTCCTTTCTCTATTTTTTGACCTGTCTTTCTACCCTCCATGAGGCAACTTCTTTCCCCTTAACCTCACTGAAAATCTCAGTAGGCTGACGCATCACTTCCTGTCTTATAACCTTGGTGACAGTACCCCCCACCAGCAGCAGCAGATGCAGCCCAACTCTGTGAGCCAGATTTTGCAGAGTAGCAACATCATTCTGCTAAAATTTTCCACCATTTGGCTTCCATGCCCTTCTTATAACACTGAGACAGGGCTGCTAACCCTCAGAAGCTACAGCAGATATTACTGTTAGCTTTTTTGAAATGACTACAGTGGGCTTAACAGGTAGTGCTGGGGTATAACTTAATCACCCTAAACCCATGACAATCTATGTTAGATTTTAATTAGGGAATATGGAATGACCACAGGCTACTCATGGAAATATGAGAGGATGGCCTACAAACCATCTACCAAGTAACATCTTCAAAATTGCAGCGCTTAGGAAAGCAGTTTACAAGAGGTTTCTTCTCAAACTATAACAATGCAATCATCTGTGATGCTGCCATAGTCTAGGTGATGACATGGAAGCACTAGTGTATTTCGATGGGTGTTTTGAGTGTGTATCTATGTGTGTGCATGTGCATCTTTTCATGTCAACTGCATTTCTTTGTTTGGGATTTGATTACCAGACAGCTTGAGTCACAGTTCTGAGTCATTAGTTTCATTTGCCAGGCCTCCATAAGAGCGCTATCCACATGAGCACTGTAATAAAGAGGCCTCTCTTCTCCTCCTCCTCGTTCTCCTCCCGCACTCATTCTCTCTCACCCTCAGCACGCTCAATGCTTTCACACCCTCTCACTCTTCTCAGCGATGTTCTCACAATGCCAAAATGCATCGAAGTGGTGATGTACTAATTTACAGTGCATATCTGCTACCTACTGCTAATATCCATATAATGTCTTCCATCTTCTTGAACCTCCTGTATATGGCTAAAATTAAATTAGAATTAAGAATGAGGTTATTTTACATTGCAAAATTATGTCAGGGTGTCACACCTAATAGGCATTTATCCCCCCATCCCCCTAATTCCTCTCATGGTTCATCCCTATGGAAACTAATAACATCTGTTCAGCTGTTGCAATGTGACATTAAAAGAATCTACCAATTGTGAGTCACTTAAAATACAAACCATTTGTTTTGTTGCTTTGTTTTATGCAATGTCTAATGTATTTCAAACTACAAATGAGACCATGCAAGCTGAACGCAAACTATTACTACGACACAGATCAATATAGCAATTCTAATGCATAAAAATATAATTCAATTGGCGGTCGACATGAATGTTGTTTTATTTGCAATTGTGTCTAGTGTGCACAAATTGGAGATATTTAGGGTGAGATAATTAGGATGTGCATTATCTTTTCAGGATATTAAGCTCATCTATAGATCTTGTGAACCTGGTTTGCGGAGGTCCAGGACAAAGTACAGCGTACACACGTTCCCAAATGTACACAGTGCATATGTTGTTTTTATTGCACATGCATTATTTACAGCATCTCAAACACAGATAGAGACCACAAATTGACACACAGATTAACCTCTCTTCGTGGTGATGTTGTCTAGAGAGTCATTGAGAGGTATTCTGAATCGAGTAGGAAAGGTCATGCAGGCTTATTTTAACTCTAAATTAGGACATGCCTCAAAGGTCTTCTTAGAGGAGTTAAAAAAAGATACAATATAAAATGCGACTATTCATCTATATTTATTAAAGGGATGACAATAAATGTTTCATAGATGCCTTATTATTTGACATTTCTAGTTATTACTCTGGTTATATAAGAAAGGTTATGGCAAATTGTAAACATGAGTAGGTTAGTATTCATAGTTATCTCATACCTGATCAGGGAGTACCACTTCCATCTGCATTTTTGTGTT
Organism: Tachysurus vachellii; assembly: GCF_030014155.1. NCBI lineage: Eukaryota > Metazoa > Chordata > Actinopteri > Siluriformes > Bagridae > Tachysurus > Tachysurus vachellii. Next base: position 10,619,559 of record NC_083472.1, read on the forward strand.
TTCCCCAACTCTTCATTAGCTTAATAACAAGCCAGAATTAGATTGAACTGGTTTGAGATAGAGGAGGTAAAACACCAGAATGTGCAGAGCAGTGGTATTCCAGAAAGATGATTCAGGCACAGTCTTGGAGTAATGAGGCCATGGCACAGGCAAGCACTCTGTCTCAATTAGGTTCATTTTTGTGTCATAATTTTAACTGTGAAAACTCTTCCACTCTGTATATTATGATATCACATTGGTCAATCTCAGTAAATCCAGCCTAGATGTACGTGTTTATCAGAAAAATCCTATTTTCTTGTTCTACATAGCAACTCAGAGCAACAAACTGAGTACCTTTTACCCCACATTATATACGTGCATAAGCCCTAGCTGATTAAAAACCATAGATAGCACTTTGCCAATCTTCCCAATGTGACTTCATGTTCAGCCTGCAGGTGTTAATTAACTTTCCTCTATCATTGCTAGGATTAAACGTGGCACTCATGTATGCCTTGCAAATAGCAAAGTCAACAGTGAAGGGTGACACAATGGAAACATACTGTCAATGACCAACACACACACATACACACACCTCTGAAGACTTTGTCCTGTCTCAGGTGAACTGAAATCTGTGAAGCAGCATGCAGTTTGTCCCACTTACTGTACAATGTGACTGTACCTGTGAAAGTGTGTGTTTCGCATAAGATTGTTGAGAAAAAATGTGACCCATTTAATTTCACGGTGTTATTGTTTCCTTGCCCAGACTTGTGCTTTGGTGAACTTAGTGGAAACCTTTTTATTCTAACAATAATGAGACTTTGAGAAAAGTGTCTATAACACTTAATCTAACACACACAGATTAATACCTGCAGGCTCACGTTGAAATTTACACCTCTGATCGAATGGATGAACATCAATTAACACGTAGGCAAAGTTTTCACGCAGTAACAAGGCATGGCTTGTCTTGTTATACTTCGCCATCACCCAAACGAAACAGCGTTGCCAGATTGGGCGGTTTAACTCTCAGTTGAGAAAGGTTTACTCATAGTGGGGTTATAAAATCTGCATTCCCCTGGGAAATATTATGTATATAAACTCAGAGTTACACTTTGGATTGGTTTATGATGAACTGGGAGGCTTTTTCAAAACCTTGACTGGATTAGAAACAGCCGGTTCAATCTGGCACGCTGTGCGCTGAGTTCGCTCCTTTTTGCGTCCTTCTCACTGTGCGCTTGAAGCGCTGCAGACTCACAGCCCAGGTTTAAGCGCTGAGAATCTTGCACTGCAACATCTCCGTTCGCTATGAGGATGTTTTTACACACTGTCAGAGCTTTACCTTTGGATATATACCTCGCGTGAAGATATGGGACTTTAGACGGATTTTTTTGCTTGATTTTTGTATCACTGGTGTTTTGGGGTGATGGTATTAGAGCATTTGGCGCGGATGCGCTCTTTTTCTCGCCTGCTACCTTTCCCTGGGACAAGACGTTTGGAAATGTGAAGGAGCTTGAAGTATGGCATGCAAAAGATGGTCTTGGCCAAGAAGGAGACGGTGATTGCAATGTGCCCCACTTACATTTCCACACTCTTCTACTTTCTGTGCGTTACGGCTTGGTGAGTTCCATACACGTTGCGCACTCGCGTCTAGTTTTGGCACCATATTCTAACATCGAGTTCCCTTCATCGGGTCACATATGAAGTCAAGTTCAAGTGCAATGGCTCTGTTCTACGTGTCCGAAATGACAGATAATGATATTGACGTTTTCTGTGCTTGCGGATCGATGGCGCATCCTAACGCGTTTTGTCTTGTTGCGTGTCGTTTGCAGCATTAAGAAAATCTCAGGTCAGGTAAAGAAGGATGAGAAGTTATACCCCGAAAATTTCACCCAGATCTTAGACCGACTTCTGGAGGGTTATGACAACAGACTGCGCCCTGGATTCGGCGGTACGTATCAAAAGTAAATAACTAAAAATATATAAAACAAAAAATCAACCAGTCTAACAGAGCGCATCATCAGTAAGGAAAGTTGTTTAATACATTTATTAGGATTAATCTGGAATTCAGATGCTTTCCTACCTACATTGTCTTTAGTCCCTCCTTTTTATTTGAAGGATGCTGGCTGTCTGATATCATCACAAAATACTGAATTATCACCTGTGTTGCAGTGTATATTGAATGATCAAATAGAGTTTATAATAGTTTAGAAAGAAAATTAACTCTTACAAAGTGTGCTAAAATAGTGTACATTGTTAAATAAAGGTTTTCAGCATTCATTTGGATTTAGTTTTACTGTAAATGAAAATGTGTGTAACTCAAAGCTGAAAATTCTGACCTCCTACAGTATGTGTCAGTTAGTGCCTTCTATATTTCTAATGTAAATCTAATAAAGTTTAATCCCCTTAAACAATCTGGAAAGTATGCTCAGTTTGTCCAGGCTAACCAGAATAAGAGCATATGTGAACATTTTATTCTAGCTTGTCCCCTGTGGTGTATGCAGATTTTTGTTTTAAACCCTCACCGCTCACTCAGGAAATCTCATCCACACCCACAGACACTTTGGACCATTGCCTCTAGCTCCAACATCTTGATCAATCCCTCAACCTTCCACAGACATTTTGTCCAATCCTGCCAGCTCCTGCAGAAAACTTTGACCAATACTGCAAACTCCGACAGATGCTTTTGACCAATCCCGTAAACTCCTGCAGATACTTTTGACTAATCCTGTAAACTCCTGCAGATACTTTTGACCATTCCTGCCAACTCCCACAGATACTTTTACCCAATGATGCCAACTCCTGCAAATTCTTTTGACCAATCCGATCTGCACCCACAAACATTTTTGAACAATCCTGTCATTTCCCACAGAGCATACTTATGCAAATGCATGTTTTTTGTTGGGTCCAACAGGGATTCCATTCATGAGTCAAACCTCTATTCTGCTTGTGCCTGACATGGTGGTCAGTTAGTAATGTTCAGCATTTTTTCAAAAATTGGAGCTTTCCAGCATGCTTGCCCCTTTCATACAGCTTTGGATGTTCTCTGTTCACAGTCTCACATACACACTTAAATATACATATGAAAACATTACCTCGCTAGCTCATCCACAGACACCTTCCTCCAAGTGGTACACTAAAAATGTGCTCATGAGCCTTAGTAAGGCACAGTTCCCATACCAGCATTTTTCCTTCTTAACACATGTGATTCAGCTGCTTATTGCTGAGTTGAAGTGTTTGTGCTAGAGCAGGGAGTACACCATGCAGGCGGAGGCTTACTTCAGAACCAGGTTTTTGGGAACTTGTGCAGTAAGAAATAAATGCAGATGTTGGTTGCATGTATTTTTGACACATGCATATGATTTTTTTTTTACCCCAAGTTTTCGTGTAATTTTCCCTAATGACATTTCCTAAACTCTTACAGTGATCCACTTAAAGCATAGACCAGGCGTGTCAGACGAACTGTATGACCTGCTGCATGTTCTAATGAACTAAATTTAGATCCATGATCATTCGTAAGACTTGAGAAAGTGCTATTCTGTTTTACTCCACTAGGGGGCAAAATAGAGGAATTAACTCGGCTACTTAAAGAATGTGCTAATGATGTGTAACTCCTCATGAGCAAGCTGCAACCATGTCTTTCCAAAAGAATTAATTATGGACTTCACAGCAATGGGACTAAATACTTATGCAATCCCAACTAAGTTTTTTTATTTGTACCTTAACAAAAATATAGGCGAATAGAGGAGTTATTTTTGTATTATTGGTCTACTAAAGCAATTGGCTTACTTGCCTTAAATTTTATTTACAATTATTATATAACCGTTTATCTAAGACTTGTGGTTTATATCCACTGCAATGATCTGTGTTGCTATTGGAAACTGGTGATAGGGTAATGCAAAGGAATTGTATGCAAGTAAGCAAGCACACTCTGACCTCAAAGTGACGGATGGACTTGTTTGAGGCCCTCTGCTTTTGAAGAATTTTGTATTTGTTCAAATATATTACATAATTAAATTAGAAAAAAAAAATTCTGTCTGCTATTTGAAAATTTGGTTCAGATGTGGACATGTGCATGGAAACACAATTGCAAAACAATAAATGTTTTAAAGTATGCTGTGTACAACCTATGTCTTAGACAGTCTTATTGACTGTTCAGTTGGTGTTCAGTTAATCATGGATATTTTTAATATAAATGCAATGCAAATCACTGTTGATAATAATATAATAGTACACCACTAGACCTGATTTTTACTTTTGCAAGGATTGCGAGTGTTTAGTTCTATGAGAGTGTTTAGTTCTATGTGCTCAGCATCATGTTTCACATTTTTGCAATGATCACCAGATAAACAATTATTTTCTCTGAAGTTCAGCATGATTCTCTTCATCAGGAGTCATATGTTCAGGACAGATTTGGACTCTGTTGGAGGTATTTGGAAGGGCTTGAGTTAAATTGTATTTAGGTGCGAATGTTGGCCATGGTAGTACTTGAAACTTGGCAGCCGAGCTTTTTGTCTTCTTCTTTTTCTTTTTATCTGTTTTCTCTCAGAACTTTCAGCTGGCAGGGTAATGATGCAGTGTCTGCCTTCTGCAGCCATTTATTTAATGTTTGAATTCAGTTCAGTCCATAAAGTGTGCAACCCAAATGAGCATGCTATGGCAAAAGCATGTTCAGTGAGATAACAGATGTGAGATGTGAGAACTAACTTCTTTTTTGTGTATTTCAAGTCATCTTGTTAGATTCAGAGCCATAATCATCATTTTCAGAGCAATCATGTGGGAAGGCAAACTCAATGTGCTATAAAGAGTTCTGGGGTATTTTTCTCTGATGAATATTACAGACTAAGTCATCACATAATACTACAAATAATACAATGTATTAATGCCAGTTCACTTTTTTATAAGAGGTTTTAGTTTGTATATTATTTAAAATCCGCAGCTAAATAAATAAGTTGATTAAAAAACATTTCAGCAAACCTTACAGGAATAGGACATAGTACAGTATTACATTGGGAATGGTAAAGTTTTTATAATACTCTAATTGTCCATTTTAATACGAACACCTACACAACTGCTCATTTATGCTTTTATCTAATCAGCCAATCATGTGGCAGCAGCACAATACATTAAATCATGCAGATACAGGTCAAGAGATTCAGTTCATGCTCCTGATAGACTAGTTTGAGTATTTCAGAATATTTCAGAATCCTGGGATTTTTTTACTCAGAATGGTGTGAAAAACAAATGACAATTATGTCAGTGGAAACACTTTGAAGAGCGAGCTCATAGGAAAATAACTAGACTGGTCTGAGCTGAGAGGAAGCCTATAGTAACTCAAATAATAAATCTTTACCACCACGATGAGCAATAAAGCTTCTTGGCATGCACAAAATATTCACACAAACTGGACAGATGACGTCTGGAAAAAGACTAGGTCTGCAGTCGGGTGAGGCATTTCTTTGTTTTCGACAGCCTTTCTGTGTAAACTCTCCAAACTCTTTTGTGTGAAAATCTCAGCAGATCAGCAGATTCTGAAATACTTAAACCAACCCATCTGGCACCACTAACCATGCCACGATTAAAGTCACACTTTCCACATTCTGATCTTTGTTTGAACATCCACTGAAGCTCGTGACCTGTATCTGCATGATTTTATGCATTGTGGTGCTGCCACATGACTGGCTGGTTAGAGAAATGCACAAATTAAACGATCAGGTGTACAGGTGTGGCTCTTAAAATGGACAGTGACTGTATATGGTTGTTGAATTTCTAGCAGAGACCTAAATTGAAGCCCTAGTATGCCAAATAAATAACAGTGTCTATCCTTTATTAGGTCCAGTGACTGAGGTAAAGACTGATATCTACGTCACTAGTTTTGGCCCAGTATCTGATGTGGAAATGGTATGTATGAATAAGAACAGATCCTTAAAATTTTTGACCATGTGGGGATAATTCACGTGAACAAATTTTAGCTGTTCTTCAAATACCCACTAGTATTGTAAGCATCAGTCACACATAGACGATATATAAAGATGTTAGATAATGTAAACTCTCAACAAGCCTATTATCAAGCAAATCAGGTTATCAGGAGAACAACATGTACTATAGTGAATATTCAGCAGTGATTTTTTTTCTGGATGATGTAATCAGTACTCTGAAGTGTTTAGTTGCTGTAAATGCACCATTGCACTTTAGAAAAATAAAAAAGACATTCAGACAGGGAACATGATTAATCACCACTGAAAATAACCAATAATATACCTAACTGATGCAACAACGATTTTAGCATATAAATGTCAATTCAGGGTTCCATGTTTCATGTTTGAAAGCTCACATCCGGTTGCTTTGATTCTGCGTTTCTTTTCAGGAGTACACAATAGATGTGTTTTTCCGACAGACGTGGGAGGACCGGAGGCTAAGGTATGAGGGACCAATTGAGATTTTGCGACTAAATAACCTGATGGTGACCAAAGTGTGGACTCCTGACACCTTCTTCAGGAATGGGAAAAGATCTGTGGCTCACAATATAACTGCCCCGAACAAACTCTTCCGCATAATGAAAAATGGCACAATCCTTTACACCATGAGGTACATATAAGCAATATACTTTAATAAAAATATAAAATGTACATAGATTTATGTGTAGATATGTATATAGACAGATTTGTAAAGATTGCGACTCTATTCAGTCGTTTATTAAGAACTGAATTGAAAAGTTCTTCAGATCCTTTTTTAACAAGATGACAAAGTACATTTCTTTTGTCATTAGAAATATTTTAATATAGTTTTTTTCATTAAGTGGATTACAGGTAAGAGTGTTTGCCTTGCACCTTCAGGGTTCAGGGTTTTATTTCCACCTCCAACCTGCCTGATGCAGTGTTTGCATTTTCTCCCAGTACTCCTGCTTATTCTCCAGTTCAGAAGCATGTGTTGGAGGATGATTGGCATCTTTCAATTATCCGTAGTGTGTGAATGTATGTTTATGTGTGCAATTGCACTCTGTGATGGGTTGACACTTCATCCAGGGTGATCATGAGTCCCCTGGGATAGTCTCGAGGTTCATGTATAGGATAAGCAGTTTAGATCATTTCCCATTAGCAGTAAGTTATTACATATAGAGCCATTCTGATGACATCCATATTTAATCATAATGCTTATAACTTTATATGAGAAAGAGATGGATTAGAAGAAGAAATGCATGGACTAGTAAGACATAGCAAAGCATGGACATAAGAATATTAAATGTGGCTACATTTGGATTGCTCATATATACAGGGTTTAATAATCAATTTTATGCAAAATGTCCAGTAACTAGTAAAACATGTGAACATTTCTACAACATGTCTTTAAAAAATATGCACATTCCAGTTTTTACATATTTTTATCTCATTCTGACAATTTATTGATCTTATTCCCGAACTGTAATAAGTCATGGCTGCATATTATTTTTCTTATGAAAACATGCCAGTATGTCACATACAGTATGCGTCACATGAATTTGTGATTGTTTGTGTTGCTCTACAGGCTGACAATCATTGCAGAGTGTCCAATGAAGCTAGTGGATTTTCCTATGGATGGCCATTCCTGTCCACTTAAGTTTGGCAGCTGTAAGTTTCCTCATTCTCTTAATGTGACCAGTTTGGTGCAGTAGGGTTGAAGTTAATGTCACTGCCAACTTTTCCCATTACAGTTTGTAAAAGTACTGATGAGTATTGCTGAATTACTTCTAATTATAAAGACTTAACTTTAAAGAGTTGCTCTTGCATTAAGGCAATCATTGTATGCAGGGTATTGGCCTTATTATAGCTGGGGATACAGTAAACTGTGACTTGTGTTGAGCAATATGAGTTCAATGAACCAGTTTGTTGTACATGAGAATGTTATGATTAGAATACATGTATAGACCAGTAAAAAAAAGTTTTTACACTACTGATAATTTTTATTGTTATTATTATCTTCTACTATTATTTTTGAATAATAAAAATCTTTATATTATACAACATAAGGAATTATGCATGTGCTTATAAAAATAATACATTATGTGTATGTTTTTAATAGACACTTGAATCTTGGTAAATCTTGGAGAATCTTGTAGATCTTGTTTCAACCAGGAGTTTTTTTTTTCTTAAAGTTCGCAAATAGGCAGAGCCGGTTATTAATGAATGCTGCTGGTTTGGATTTAATTTGAGGTAAAAGCTAGTTATTAGAAATACTTTTGTATGAGAATAACTGTATGGATGCTGAGATATACAGTTGTTACATTTTTCTGGGTTGGTTCAGGATTGATGAGACAGAAGGCAGACTTGTGACAGCTCAAAAGGATTCTTTATTCTTCGCTCTTGCTTTTCTTTTGTTTTTTATGCCTCTGAGCTGCCTAGCGCTCTCTCTCTCTCTCTCTCTCTCTCTCTCTCTCTCTCTCTCTCTCTCTCTCTCTCCCTCTCTTTTATTGGGGAAAACACCCAATAGCTCAAACAATTACACATAAGTAACCTTGGTTGGAGAATCATCACGTTACATACCTTTTCACTCGCCTCCTCTTTGCCCACAGCCGCTGCTTGGCCATGCTCCCTCTGACACAACAGTGTATATTCATTCTAACCCTTTGAACCTTTTGATCGTATAGTAATATGGAGATTTGTATTATTATGACAGAAATCCATAGCCTGAGTTCTGATTTCGAGGTTCAGACCATCTTTATTTTGCGGCTTAATATCTTTGAGGCTACAAACCATTAGAGGAAGGAAGCTGACAATTAAGGAGGTAGAAGGGAATGTACTAGTGGAATAAAAAAGACTTGATAAAGACCCGAACTTGTCCAAGCATGAACAGTTTTGCCTGAAATACATCCACAAGTGCAACCCTCCCTAATAAATAGCTCAGAATGGTGGCAAGTAAATGGTCTGTATTTGCAGTGAATCATATTTATAGGGTCTAATGTGATGTGGAAGCAAAGTGCCTTGTTTCTCAGTATAAAGCCGCACTGAATTTTATGGATGTTCTTGTGCAATTCAATCTCCATTTGTCACATGCAGAAATATAAATTAGCTCTTTTAATTGCTCTTTTTTTTCTGTGAGCGTGTATAGATGCAAAATTAGATCTGAACAAAGAATCCCTCTATCAGCACCTGCCTCTATGGTGGTCAGTCAGCAAAAAAGGAAAGCTAAAAAGCAGAGGGGAAAACTAATCTCTGATCGAGGGACTCTGTGGTTGGTGTACAGCAGGAGGCTTTTATCTTCCCAAGCCGACAGATTTGTAGATAAAATCAGTCCAGGAGATGGGGAAAAGAAAAGCTTGACTGGCGAGAGGGTTTTCAGAGCCCCTCCCTCTGCTACCCAAAGTCGTTAGATTGTGACTTTGTGGAGGAGGACACACAAGTTTCTGTTTTTTTAAGAGGAGGTTTCATTAATCTCGGTTTGGGAGAATAGTTAACTTGACTCTATTGTATATGCCTGAGGGAAAGCAGGCAGACAGGTAGCTGATGGAATCCTGCAGAGCTGACAAGGTCACTAAGGGTTTTTTTGGGGTTTTTTGCCCCGGGACAATGTAGACCTATTCCGGGTCCTACCTTCTCAATCTCTCTCTTTTGTACATTGGTCATCTTCTGATGAATAATTACGTTATTTTAATCATGATGCTCATTTTTGTAATGGGTTTACTTTACTTTTTTCCTTCCTGTACTTGTACTTTTGCATGTGCTTTAACCTCACATGCACCCCTCATATTGTTGTTTGAGTGTTTCTGTCATTACGCTTGTGCAATGTCTCAGCTCTGCATCACACTACTTCTTTGTCTCAGCTCTGCGTAACACTACTGTGGGGACTCAGAAAGAAGGGGGAGGTGACAGAAAAAGATGAATGGTCTCAAAGGAGGACAGGAGAATTGGGACTATGGGAGCTGAAAGATGGACCAAAATCCTCAACATATACTCAGCTCTTCATTTGGCTCTTGATGTATAGAGCGATACTCCAGTGTATTTCACATCCACTGAGCTCTGCCCGGTTTTCTATGATTGCTCATTTCATGCTTGTTTGTGTAGCAGTAATACCAGTGTGTAGTGTGACTGCAGTGTGACTGAGTGTGAAGTCCTTGCTTGTGTTCGAACACTGGCTGAGACACACCAGGGACACGCTGAAGATGACAGTCAGCCATCGTGTGTCATATCTTGACTTATCTAAAATTAACCAATACTCAAATGAACATGTTCACAGTATTGATATAAACACATGCACATTTCCATGCTAATTCCCTACCTAAATATACCTCATTCACAACTTCTCAGATATTGAAACATCACTTCTTCCTTCCTCACTCTTCTCTGTCCACTCTGTCCATGTGCAGGCTCAAGCACTGCTCTCAAAATAACTTTTATTTCAAAATCACCATGTGACATTACAACAGATCACAGATCATTTTTTCATTTTTCCCTCTCGATTTTCCTCATCATACACACACATACACTCAGTGCCATGACATACTGTATCCAGCTCATCTTTCTTGAAAAAATAACAGTGTTTATCTCCCTAGATGCTTACCCAATGACTGAGATGATCTACACATGGACCAAACACTCTGTGGAAGTTCCTAGTGAGTCGTCCAGCCTTGTTCAGTATGATCTGATTGGACATACTGTCTCCAGTGAAACCGTCAAATCTATTACAGGTACACACTCAGTTCCTTTGAGCAAAATGACAAATTACCTTCTGTTGCAGATAAAGTATAGCTTGAGTTGTTTCTACACCAAATGCATTAAATGTAATAATAACCTTTAAGGTTTATATCAAATCACTTGGGACACTGAAGGAAAGGAAAAGAAATATACGTCAGATATAATCACAAATATTGTACACCATAATTTCAGCGGGGATAAAAACTCACAGAGTGTCTTTAGATATATATGTCTTATTTCTCTTCCTTAGCAAATCTTTTGTGGCTGACATGGTGTATTATATAATACTGATATAATATACAGTCAGGACATTTTAGAGGGTAAGGATAAGATTTCTTTGAACATTCCATGTAAAACAGAAAGTAGAGTAGAGTTGAAAAGAATAAAATAGAGTATAGTGTAGTATAGAGAATACAATAGAATAGAATAGAATAAACTAGAAATTTTTGTGCCAACAGCCACAACACTTGCAGAAAAGGGAGAACTAGGACTTAACACAAATGCAGCACAACACCTAAAGTACACAATAAACTTAATACCATGAATATTACAAATATTACAAATAAGCAAGAGTGACTACACATATCCATAGCTCCAATGTTTTTTACAAACTGAGCTCTCTGTACAGATTGTACTTGGCAGTTTAGAACTGTAAGTTAGACATATATGATGAGCAGTTGTGGTAGTGTATGTATAATACATGTACAGTGGACATAAATGCAGTGACACTCTAAAGATATAGTGCAATATGCAACGTAGTAGATTAAAATAGTTCATGAAAAATGGTAGCTACGCATTCTATCATCTCCAATGCACACATACTGTAGATTCCCATCATCATTGTAGACTCATATGTCCATGAATCTGGTATCCATTTTGTTAACAGATTAAATCGTTCTAAGTTTAAATCCCAGGAAGGTCAGAAAGCTGCTGCTGGGCCATTCAGCAAGACCCATAACGCTCACCATCTCAGCTATATTTTTGCATTAAGCCTCAGTTGGATTGTGTTCTGCTTCACCTTGCTTTTGATAAAAGTGCCTGTGAAATGAATACATGTTTGGAGGAAAACAGAAACGGAGAGCACTCAGCGTTATAAATAAATAAACGCTAAAAATAAACTACGAATTTAAATGCATTAAAATGGGATTTTTTTGCAGCCTTCAGTATAACCGCAATGCTTCACATCAAACAGATGGTCCAAACACATCCAATTCATTAGGCTCATTTTAGAAAGCAATAAAAATGAGCAACAATAAATATATTCATTCATTCATCTTCAGTAATCACTTTATCCTGGTCAGGGACGTGGTGCATTCATAAGCAGGAATACACCCTGGATGAATCGCCAGTCCATTGCAGGACACCTTGCATACAGGCATTTACATTCACATTCATCTTGGGCATTTTAGCAAAGCTTATCCATCTTCTGACATGTTTTGGAGAAGTGGAAGGACACCATAGAACCTGAAGGAAACCCACACGGACATAGAGAGAACTTCACAGAGACATTATAGTTCCAGATTATAGTTATTTCTTTATTATTGCCCCGATTATGCTTGATTGCATACATACTTTTTAGATCCACTCTCAGCTGTTTTGTGTTGAAAGCTTGGTGGTTTTTTCACTGTCAGAAATTTTAATACAATTGTCCTTTATCTTACAAACAAACCACCAGTTTATATCTTATTATTTCTTATTTAAGCAATATCGCATGAGCACGAGTGGGGTTATACCGTATGTCGGTGTGGCCGTAGTGCTGTGGTGTTATAGAGGACACATTTTCATTTACCCCACTTGGGAGATGCCTTTGTCCAAAGCGACTTATTTTTATCCCACACAGTATATCCAAATGAGAAGTTAAGGGTTAAGGGCCTTGGTCAAGGGCTCAGCAGTGGCAGCTTGGTGGTGGTGGGATTTTAAAGATTTCCAGTGCGATATTGCTTTATACAGCAGTTCTATATACAAGAAAAGAATACTGTGTAAGTAACACAAAATTGGCAAATGTTCTCTTTATATTTGCTACATTAATGGAAATAAAATCGGAGGGTTTCTAACGTTAGGGTTAGGAATCTAACACATTCATTTCTACATTCCTGATAAAGGTGTTTTAGGTGAATTTGGCCTCTCTGATTCCTTTTAATCAAATGGCAAGCTTTCAAATGTCAAACGCTACATTCCTAAAAATATCTGCTGGTGATTTCACAAACACTAGTGTAGTTTGGTGGACACAGACGAGTGGAGTTATACACACAGTGAACATCCCAGTGCAGTTATAAGAAATATAAGCATTTCTTAGAACACCGCTCGACCAATCAAATTAGTGGACCAGAATTAACTGTTGTATAATACTCGTTGTATAGCAGTGTGCCTATTTAAAGAACGTACTGTTCTCACTTTTCTGGGTCACGAACACACTTTTAAAGAGAACAGTGAACAAATCAGAAGTTTTTTTTTTTGTTTTTTTATTTTTTTTCTATAATGTGGCATAGCTCGTTGTAAAACAGGCTGAAACTTTTTAACTAATCATAGCCGGAACATGATATAACCTGATATGATTTGTTTAATATTGTTTTCTCTCTGTGTGCACAAAAATGTAGAGAAAATCTAGAAGCCATCTTGTGATTTATGAAGTTTAAGCTGTTTCCTGTTTCCTGCTCTGTTTCAGGTGAATACGTGGTGATGACTGTCTATTTCCACTTGAAACGGAAAATGGGCTACTTCATGATTCAGACGTACATCCCATGCATCATGACAGTAATCCTTTCCCAAGTGTCCTTCTGGATAAATAAAGAATCTGTGCCTGCCAGAACTGTCTTCGGTGAGTATTAATCACAAATCCCCAGGAAAGTTCCGGCTCTTTCTCTCTCATAGGTTGAAACGACATTCTCATGCAAATATAGACGAGCAAAGGAGTGGAGAGAAAATGCTGCCTGCCTTTCTTTTTTGCTCAGTTTCTGTCTTTGTTTCTCACACAGCTTTTCACATCTAATCTAATGACGTTTCCCCATTTTCCCACTGTTAGACTTTGAGTCTTTAGCTAAATAGGGGTTAATTGTCTGTAGGCCTGAACAATCTCAACTCTCACTCTTTCTTAGACTCTCTCTCTCTCTCTCTCTCTCTCTCTCTCTCTCTCTCTCTCTCTCTCTCTCTCACACACACACACACACACACACACTCGCATGCACATGCACCCCCCCTGTGTCTTGCTACACTTTACCTGGGGCTATGGTGATGCTGAGAATAGCACGCTCTCATTCTTTGCTGGGAAAGTGTACCATTGACCCACCTTCAGAAGCTTCCTGAAAGTGTGGTGTGTTTGGAGTGTTGCCAACAGAGTGGGCATGAACGTGTTGATAGTGACACTAGTGCGAGATGAAGGACAGTAGAGAGAGTAAAAGCAGCAAAGAGAGAGGACTGTGAACACTTGATATGATTAATAGTCTTTAACAGTGTTTAATAACGCATACAATATTTCAAGTGGGCACAATATGGTATCATCAGTGCTTAATTTGTTTTCTCAGTGCTGACTTTTTTCGAATTGATGCAGCGTAGGAATGTTTTAGTGATCCTTCTATACTGTATCATCATTGTGTCTGTAATGACGGTGTATAGAATTCTCCTGAGAGTCGGGGTATTTGGCTGATGGCTAATGATGAAGGCTGCCATACATAATGACTCACTGTGCTGATACATGGAGTATGTATGCTTTTTAGTCACACCTCGGTAATTAAAGCTGTAAATGCTGTGTGTGTATGTGTGTGTGTGTTTACTGCTGGGCATAAATCAGTGCCCTCATCCTTAACTCAGCTGCAGTTGTTTTAAGGATGTGGTCCTACTGCGACACTTCTCATGATCTTGTTTAATCCTAGATGCAGGAGATTAATGGACTATATGGGCAACCAGATTAGTTAAGCATCAGAGAACTAAAGCAAAGCATGCATAGGTCCTAAAAAAAGAGTCTGTGGAAGATTGCATATTTCCAGTGGTGGGAAGGATACAAATCACACAGACCTGAGTAAAATTACTGCTACTGTTGCAACAATTTACCTGAGTAAAAGTACTGTTCAACAAAGTTACAAATAAAAGTAAATAAATGATCTGGTGAAAATCAACTTGAGTAATTACTTTTATTTACTTACTTATTTTAATTTATTTTAAATTAAAAATGGTATATGTTACACAGCTAATCGGAAAATTGTCTTTCATGTTAACTAAGCAAGGTCACTATCCTAAAGTTATCCTACACCACCTCAATTACTCTCTCTCTCTCACTCATTTTCTACCGCTTATCCGAACTACCTCGGGTCACGGGGAGCCTGTGCCTATCTCAGGCGTCATTGGGCATCAAGGCAATTATTTACTGTTTATAAAAAAAGTTAACGTCATTAAGCTAACTAACTTATCCTAATGCTCTTGTGGTTTGAGCAGCAGTGGTTTGTTATTAGGTTTATTATCTATCTAGCTATCTCTTAAAAATGTCTTGTTCACAATTTCCTAGAATTGTTTAGTTGAATCCAGTTTAAGCATTCACACTGTAAAACAAAAAAAACTGATTAGCCTGTTTAGTTTACATACTGTAGCTAGCTAAAGGCTCACCTGTACATGTTTCCACATGCTGGTTGGATGCTGAGCAATGAATTTGTTCACAGACCAACATCAAGCTGTTTCAAGATACCTGATAAATGCTTATTTGTCTCTAGTGTACTCAGACATTGCTGCTGAATCTAAGCATTTGACATCTGGAGTGTTGTGATATGTTTAGCTCTTGAAATTTAATTATTTTATTTGAACATACTGTCTTTTAATTAGCTTACACATTTGAGGGATATAGAACAGTAACAGTGATTAAAAAAGAAGTGTAGCTAAGTAATCATTTTGTTTTTAAAAACTCATTCTCGTATTTGTAATATTTATCATCCGCATTATGATTAGCTAAGCCTGAAACTGATTAAATTAGCATCTCTGTGTGACTGAAAAGCAGGTATTACATTTGCAGAGATCCCACATAGTTAAAGGCAAACTTTTATTCTTTACTGCGTTTTAATAATGATTCTGGTTTAAGATTATTTCCAAATAATCAGAAAGTTTCTTAACATGATGATAAAGTTGGTTTCATATTAGATATTCACCGCCAAGTTTACACCTCTTATGCCAACAGCATTTAAATAGAGCCTGAAAAAAAAACATAATTCACACCTTATGAACAGGACATATGCTCTTTAATTGTGCATTCGTACTGTATTTTGAACAGTTTTTCCAAATGTGTCTCACCGCCTTTAATTATACTGGACAGACAATTATGTGCATGTAGAAGTATGAACCTTTTACTTTGCTCTACTGGGAGCCTCACTCTAGCTGTCAAGACCAAATAGCACATTTAAAAAATGTAAATTAACCACAGTACACCCACTAACTACTCAATTACTGCTCATCCGCTTAAAGTTTAACGTTAGGGTTAGTGATGGTGTTACTTTTCTAACAAATCCAATTAAAATGCTCTTAATTGTTCAAGTCCCTGTGAATTTTTCTACAAGATCTGGCTCACTGATCGTACTTCTTTTGCCAGAACAGTCTCACAGTTGAAAATGTGCAGAAATCCAACTTTTATGTACAGTGCTACATCTGGAATTTTCCTTTATTTGTAATGAATTGGATTCTATCCTGCTAGAACTAGTTCTACAACAGGAACATACAGGAATATGAGTGCTGTACAGATTTTGATAAAGAGAGAATGATACATGAAAGAATGATGTTAATCATCTAGTGCTGTTTTGAAGCGGTCCAGTTCATGCTGTATTACACTGTTGTGCTCTTGTCATTTGAAATGCTTAATTTGATAAGTCAAGTGGATGATGAAAATCCATTTTGTATGAGAGTGCTCATATAGGTTGATTTCTATTCTTGTGCGCTTGTGCTCAGATGTCTTTATATATGATATACTGTATCTTGTGCGTCGGTGTGAGGCTGTTGTGTGTTATGTGTAAATATTGTCACGATACCTCTGTCCACTGTCTGATGCAGTCAAGCTTGTGTGTGTGTGTGTGTGTGTGTGTGTGTGTGTGCATGTTTGTGCGTGTAGGAGGAAGAGAAGGGGGATGCTGGTTGCTTTTGTGTTTGTGTGTATGGGAGTGTGTGGGGTGGTGACTCAAATTCTGGCACACTGGATGCTTTATGGCAGGGTTCAGGAGGAAACTCACGCATACACTCATTGTTGATCGTTCAAAGAAATATAATTATTAATAATTTTAATTAACAATGAGTTAGGGGCGCCCCCGTGTGGATAAAAATGACACTAAGTTTTAGACCTGTAATAATATGCCATGTCACTCCAATACTTCAAAGTCCCCTCTGTGTATCCTTAGCCATTGTGAGACATTTTTGGCACAAACAACCATTATTTTCAATACCAGATTCAGCATCATGAAACTCACAGATCACTCTTGGCGTAACTGCTCATTAGTTTATAGTGATTCACTTCTTGTTTATCTCTATTTTATTCAACTGTGTCACAGTCTTTGGGTGCCTGGAACACAAACCCAGCTTGGAGGTATAGACAAAGCCTTCACACAAGCAAAGCTGAAGTAATGCAGCGGCTTTAGTAAAGCGAGCTGCATAGTAAGAGGAAGTTGTGCCACAAACAGAAAAAATGTAAAGCAGCAGATAGCACTGTATTTGTTAGACAATGATGGGAAAAAAAACATGTGATTAGATTCCTAATACCGCAGGGGCCCAGAAAAAAGACTCAGTTATAAAATCAATGCTGGACTTAGACATGTGTAAGACACTCAGTGTATTGTGTGTATAAATAGATTCAGGAGGAATGGAAACAAGGCATCTCAATTGAATATATATATATATATATATATATATATATATATATATATATATATATATATATATATATATATATCCATCCATTTTCTACCGCTTATCCGGGGCTGGGTCGCGGGGGCAGCAGTCTAAGCAAGGACGCCCAGACTTCCCTCTCCCCAGACACTTCCTCCAGCTCTTCCGGGGGAATACCGAGGCGTTCCCAGGCCAGCCGAGAGACATAGTCCCTCCAGCGTGTCCTAGGTCTTCCCCGGGGCCTCCTCCCGGTTGGACATGCCCGGAACACCTCCCCAGGGAGGCGTCCAGGCCAGCGTGGTGACATTCCATGTCCCTAGAGCCAGATTCCGTGTCCGGGGATTGGGTCGCCGAGGCCCCCGCCTTCGACTGCCACCCAATCCACATTGCACCAGCCCCTTACGGTCCCTCCTGCAGGTGGTGGGCCCACAGGAGATCGGCCCCACGTCGCTCCTTCGGGCTGAGCCCGGCCGGGCCCCGTGGGGTAAGACCCGGCCACCAGGCGCTCGCATGCGAGCCCCAACCCCGGGCCTGCCTCCAGAGTGGGGCCCCGGTTGTGCCATACCGGGCGACGTCACGGACCTCGTTATTAAATTACTCATAAGGGGTATTTGAACCGCTCTTAGTCTGGCCTGTTATATATTTTATATATATATATATATATATAACCGAGGTATGCAGAAGAGCATCTCTGAACACGTCGAACCTTGAGGCGGATGGGTTACAGCAGCAGAAGACCACACCAGTACTAGTAAGGTGTACCTAATAAAGTGACCGGTGAGTGTATGTATATACAGTATATATATATACCTCGGTTGTGCCTCGGCTCTTCTGCATACCTCAGTTGTAACGAGTGGTTATTTGAGTTACTCTTGCCTTTCTATCAGCTCGAACCAGTCTGGCCATTCTCCTCTGACCTCTGGCATCAACAAGGCATTTGCGCCCACAGAACTGTCGCTCACTGGATATTTTCTCTTTTTCGGACCATTCTCTGTAAAGCCTAGAGATGGTCGGACGGGCGTCTGGCACCAACAACTATGCCACGTTCAAAGCCACTTAAATCACCATTCTTCCCCATTCTGACGCTCGGTTTGAACTGCAGCAGATCGTCTTGACCATGTCTACATGCTTAAATGCATTGAGTTGCTGCCATGTGATTGGCTGATTAGAAATTTGCGTTAACGAGCAGTTGGACAGGTGTACCTAATAAAGTGGCCGGTGAGTGTGTGTATGTGTGTGTGTGTGTGTATATATATAGATACATATATATATATATATATATATATATATATATATATATATATATATATATATATATATGTGTGTGTGTGTGTGTGTGTGTGTGTGTGTGTGTGTGTGTGTGTGTGTACTAAATAAAATGTAAGCATCAGTGCGAGGCAAAGAAGTCTAATAGGCAGGCTGTGATTCCATAATACCTTTGGATAAATTTAGCATACTGAATGTGCAGTACATAGATCTACATTAGCCATCTTACATTAGTAAACACACTTACACACAACTAAATGATCTCCAAGGTTATTGATCAATGTAATTTTATCCTGTCGTAATTGCAATCCAATATTATATTATCTTCTTCTCTTCTTGGGGTGTAACACAATGACACTGTATGTGTATCTATATCTGTATCTTTATCAGCCTAGTGCTCTAAGTATTTGGTCATAAATACAAAAAAATTAAAAAAAATTAAACCAATTCAGGGATGAATATATGGAAGATGTAAATTTATCACATTGACATACATGTTAATTTTATAATAAATGTGTTCTTTGTTTTGTATGACTTTCTCACTGCTTGACCACATAAAAGTAGAAGCCTCCCACTCACACGGTACATAACTCTGGATGCCTTATGAACCTTTCTGGCAACCTGTTCATGCATGTAGTTGCTTCTGTTTAGAATAAATTATCTGTTCATTGCATTGTAATGTATTCAAATCTGGTTATCCAATAGACTTAATTTTTTTTATTATACCGGTTTATTATTGATGCAGCTTCACCATCAGAACTTAAATATTATGTGACTATAGGGAACAAGCTGTACAGTATGACATTACAGGTGTGATTTAAATATAGACATAGATAAATGTCAGGGGAATGTTTGTGAAAGATTTTAGTCCTCCAGATCATTTTGAAAGTCTGATTCATAAAGGTTAACCCTTACATACTGTTCATATTCTGAACTTTCACAGTATCTGTCTATGTAGCAAGTTTTGAACCAAATAAGTTAATTCATTCATTCATTCATTCATTCATTCATTTTCTACTGCTTATCCGAACTACCTTGGGTAACGGGGAGCCTGTGCCTATCTCAGGCGTCATTGGGCATCAAGGCAGGATACACCCTGGACAGAGTGCCAACCCATCGCAACACACACACTCTCATTCACTCACGCAATCACACACTACGGACAATTTTCCAGAGATGCCAATCAACATACCATGCATGTCTTTGGACCGGGGAAGGAAACCGGAGTAGCCGGAGGAAACCCCCGAGGCACGGGGAGAACATGCAAACTCCACACACACAAGGCAGAGGCGGGAATCGAACCCCCAACCCTGGAGGTGTGAGGCAAACGTGCTAACCACTCAGACACCGTGCCCCCCACTAAATCCTTAATTCATGTTTCAAAAAACAGGAAAAGTTTTTTTTTTTATTGTTTTTATTTTTATTTATTTTATTTAATCTTACTTGAAGAGTTTTCAAGGTGGATAAATTTACAAATGAATGACTTTCTGTTTTAAAAATGTAAGTAAAGTCGTCAAGTCAGCGGATTACGGTGAATTGTCAAGTTAATGGATTTAAGTTTCATATTATATTTATATTGCAATGGGTTTATCGTGTTTTCCAGTGTATGATTTACCATTAGCATTTGAAAACTGTTCACAGAGTGCTTTTTTCTTTAATCAAAGTTCAACATTGTAACCAGGGTTGTTGTTTATTTTCGTGTTCTTTGATCTGTCAGGTATCACCACCGTCCTCACCATGACCACTCTGAGCATCAGCGCACGTCACTCTCTACCTAAGGTCTCCTATGCGACAGCCATGGACTGGTTTATTGCCGTGTGTTTTGCCTTTGTGTTTTCGGCCCTCATCGAGTTCGCTGCTGTAAACTATTTCACCAACGTGCAAGCAGAACGAGCGAAGAAGAAAGCAGCCAAGAATGCGGCCGCAGCAGCTGCCAAGAGCACCACTTCATCAGGCAAAGGCAAAGACACTGAGGAGATCCTACAGGTGAGTATTGTAAACCAGTGTCTCCAATCAGATGTTGGCTAGATAGTGAAAATTGTTAAAAAAAAAACTCAATAAGACCACACACTCTAATGCAATTGATCTAGGGGTTAAAGGTCATTTAGGTTGTTGGATAGAAGTCAAAAAATCTGATTTGGAAAGAATATTTGTTAGAATGTGTGGTATAAAGCATAGACATTTTCCTGTAATATTTCTTAAAAAAAAATCTCATTGAATATTGTTTAATGTTACATTGCATTATTCAAACCAGAGGTTTGTAAAAACGTGTCATTTCACATGCAGAAAAACAGACAACATACTGTAGCACCAGCCATGTGTTTCGCCTGCTGCATTGCACATATAATCCTGTGCCAGAGGTTATAGATGTTATCTCTTAAAACTGGCTAAAATGTGCTCACTGTGAACATCAAGATTTGCAACAATGCTACAGTGGACAAAACCGTATTGTGATTATTTAAAAAATGTAGTGCTCCTTTTGAGACGATTCTACCCTTTTAAAATTCATACGCTAGACTGTAGAGTACACAGTGCAGTCTATAGTACATTATTTGGGATGTAGCTATAGGCGATTTTTCACACGGAATCATTCGGTGCGATTTAAGATTATTTACAGCTTTAAGCTTCTGTTGGCCTCACAGTCCATTAATGGTGGTAAAATCACAAATACGTACACACCAGTTGAAGACACACTGATTGCTGATTAAATGGAAGAGTTCCTGGTTTGAGTGAATACTGCAGGCTTTGACTAAGCTGCCTCAAAGCCACATTTGTGATTGGTGCTTTCCAAACACATCAGAGCTTTATGAGGAGAAAGTCTTAATAAGGAATGATTGCAGGCTGATGGTAGTTTTGTGGACCACCATACGGATAACGGATTAATAAGGTTGTCTTGGCAACGGGGACAAGGCACGGCTGTAAAGACTTTTGCCAAGCTGCACAAAGAAGAGGGGAATTAAATACTATTTTTCTAGACTGGGATAGATATATGGGTTTTTATAACCTAGTATAAGAGTTTCTTTCTCTTTTTGTTTACATTTCTAAATAACCTAATGAAAAAATAAATTAGACACGAGCAAAAATCAGCTGCATCTCTAGAAATATAATTAATTATCGGTTGAAAACCAGTTAAAGGAGTTTTTTACTGTCCTGTACATACTCTAATAAAGAGTACTGTACACGATCTAATAAAGGCTGTAAATTTTAGCTGCAGACGTTTATATCGTACGAACACAAAGGCCGAGGCAGGTTAGTGTGCCAAAAACATCAACACTGCGTCGCTCACACTATGATACCCCAAGGGTGTCCTCCAGTTTTAAAGCAATATCAGTCTTTATATATATATCACATATAAGATTATAGTGCTTGTCAAAATTATTGGCACCCTTCAAAAAATGAGAAGACATTATTGCATGAAGATAGAAATTCTTTTAGTTCTAGCAAAAAAAATTATTATTTCTATTTGAATTTTATAATAGCATTGTTTATTGCATTGTTAAACACATATTTTTGTATGTGTGTGTGTGTGTGCCAAAATGACTGATACCCATACTGAATATTCTCTATCTGTCCGTCCGTCTGTCTGTCTGTCTGTCTGTCTGACTGTCTGTCTGTCTGTCTGTCTGTCTGTCTGTCTGTCTGTAAAAACAAATTGACATTATAATGTTTTTCTTCCTTTTATTACCTTTTAGTCCACTGGGTCAGCTGGATTCTAACTTCCCCATGTGCCCCACTTCCCACATTTTTCAGAACTTTCTACCATTTTTATTAGGATTGGCATATTTGCATTCTGTTAAAAAAGTATTAAATTGTCATTTCAATATATACTTTCTGGGATTTTCCATCTAGCACACATCACACCAATATATGTTTTAATGTTACATTCTGATTTCTGTAAAGCTGCTTTCTGTCACTATAGAAATAAAACTGAAATTAAATTGGCTATTGTAAAATATAGGCATGGAAAAGTGATGATGGGATTTTTGCTTTTATTTTCAGAGCTTTTCTGAAGATTGATGTCATTATTGGCTCTGCTGAGTAACATGATATTTTGTGATATTTACAAACCAATGTTTAAAAATTTAAATAATGGTTAAAAGCAAAGAAATATGTGTTTTTGTAATGGTCATTTCTGAGAGACGTTCAAATGCACAAAAAAAGAAAATAAAGGAGCTTAAAATGTTCAGATTTTGCAAACCTTATTTAATGTTAGACATTAAATGAAGAATTTCAGAGATGTTGTTCTGGATGTTTGGTGTTAAAAAAAATAAGATTAATTAAATGATTTTTTTTTTTTAAAAAAAAAACTATTTTACATTTTAATATAAAATTGGGTAAAAGTAGAAAAACTGTCCTATTTAAAAAAAATCTTAAGTAAATCAATACAACATTCTCCTGTATGATATGTCACACCACTTATTTTGGTTACATTTTCATTTTTGCTTATTTTCATGAAGGGCACCATTAATTCAGTTCATACACATTCACAGTGCAGTTTGGACTCCTGAATTTCTCTCTCTGTCCCTTTTGTATGGTGATGTAAGCTGTGTGGTTAGAACAGTTCTGCACGCCTCCACTTTCCTCCCACTGACAGTAGAATAACACATGCAAAAGCCTCTTACTGATGCATATGCATGAAAAGCAGGCCTATGCACATCTCCTGCTGGAGTTGACGCCTGAATAGACACGCATAGTTTACTGTAGAGTCATTTGCATTTGAATAAAAGTCTTTTCTCTTTTTGTCTTGTTTAATGCCTTTTCATTTCTTATGACAGCGCACACAAGTATTTAGCTGTATGTCAAATATTGTAAGTAATTAACAGTAAGCAGCTATATGTTCAGTAGTGTACATATATAATTAAGGTATAAAATACCATTAATTTGTGAGGTTAGGCATAAAGTGAAAGATTGTCATGCACAATGCCATACTAATATAATAAGAATTGATGTTATAGATCTTTTGTTCAGTTTCTGAGCTGGACTTCCTGTCTTTTGCATGTAAACTGAAAGTGGTTTCCTTCCATCTCCCAGGATAGCAAGCGTTTAAGAGTGCAGGAGTGTGTGAATGTGTGTGTGTATGGTGCCCTATAACGGACTGGAATCCCATCCTGGGTGTATTTTCTCCCCTGTTCCTGGAACATTCTGTGAAGCCAGAGTGACACAATGGTTGCTAACATTAAAGTACACATTTAATAGGACGTAAAAAAAGTGTTATTACTTTACAAAAACAAAAAAAAAACAAAAAAAAATGCAAAAACGGAAATTATGCTGATCATGAAGTGTTTATGTTAATGAGAATGTTGTTGGGAGATAATAAAAAGTGGAAGAAGGAATAGTTTAAAGGTCTCTTGGTTGTTATCAGCTAAACAGTGTGTCTTTTTTATTTGTCCCACAGCAAAACTCAGACACTAATGGCAACCTACGCAAACGTGTAAACTCCACGACTCAGTCTCAGCCTGACCCTAAGGGCAGCCAAAGAAATGAAACCTGCAGCAGAAGCTCTATGACCGCATCCAAAGAGGTCCAGACAAGCCAGCTATCATCCAGCTCAAGCACAACAAGCAGCTCCTCAGGCCAAATACAACTCCATCCCAAATCCTTCACCGAATCCAAAGCACACATTCCAGCTTCAGCTTCCATAACCACGCCCCCACTTCCGCCTATGACGCCAACAGTCCCTGAGCGCTCGTCAACCAACACACCCACCGGCTCTGGCTCTCTACATCATCTTCTAGCTCCGAAGTTGGAGAATATGCAGAAAACAGATTCAAAGGCTCCATCCAGTGCTCCACCAGCAGCTTTTATGGGCGGAGCCAGCAAGATTGATAAGTATGCACGCATCCTTTTCCCTGTGTCCTTTGGGGCATTTAACATGGTGTACTGGGTGGTATACTTATCCAAAGAAACCATGGAAGCAAGAGGAGCCTAATCACTGAATTTTCAGATTTTGATAATTTCTTAAATCCAAACAGCAGATAAAGGGTGCAACATCCCTCCAAGGATCAAGCAAATTCAACACAATTTCTAGAATCTTCTTTAAATCAATGGACAAACAAAACAGAATGGACAAGCACCTCAGAAGATCATCGGGGTAACATAATTCCAAAATCTTTTAGAGGTTGTCATTGAGTCTTTTTACAGAATGAGCATGTGGATATATGTAAAAAAAAAAAATAATAATAATAATAATAATAATAATAAAAAAAAATTTAGATTTACTAACCCATTTAAAACTGGTCATAAAATGGCAGGCACATTTATTGTTAAGCACGTAGGTGTAAAAATGGAAATATAAAAAAAAGGAAAATGGAAAA
The DNA here is from genome assembly GCF_030014155.1 of Tachysurus vachellii. Lineage (NCBI taxonomy): Eukaryota > Metazoa > Chordata > Actinopteri > Siluriformes > Bagridae > Tachysurus > Tachysurus vachellii. Next base: position 10,644,625 of record NC_083472.1, read on the forward strand.
CCAAACAATTTCTTTTGTTTTGTTTTTTTTTGTTCTATTAGTATGTATGTGTATTCTGGCAAATCTGCTTCTGAATCACAATTTGTTTTCATGTTGAGACACATTTATGTATGTGTTAACAGTTAACAGGCTGTCTGAAAGATGATGTCAGCAGTGAGGAGATTTCTCATAAGGAATCTGCTTTGAGTGAGTGGATATCTGACCACCAGTAGCAGATCTATATGCATGTCTTTTATGTCTTACAGGAGAATTCACTAGCTAGTGTATCATTTATTTTCTTTTTACTTTACAAGTGCATTGTATGCTTTTGCATCAACACAAAACTAAACTTCCACCTTGCACCAGTTTGTATTTTTGTTTGCTCTTACAAATCCCTTACTATAATGTGTTCTTCCATTAAGTAGTGGTTCACTGGAAATGTGTAATGTTGATGACATTAACGAGTGAGTAGTAAAACTAGACAACATAATGAGTAGGAGTGCTGAGAGTATCCATACTAACATTATATATTATGTATGACATTAATATTATGTTTATATAATTATCCATTTTGTAAACATGTATACACAATACAAATTTACTTCACTATAAGTATATCATTTTCATTATACATAGGATGCAAGCCATTGTTGACATTTTGGTGAAAAGCAGTGGAAACTTAGCCCTACCATTTTATCTTTCTGACTATTTTGAAAATGTCAGAACATTATATATATTTTTATTTCGGGAACCATTATTTGTTACAGCCTCCAGTTACTTTGTCATTAACTCTCCAACTCTTGACTGGTTTTCCAGCCTATTACCAGCACTGACTCTGAGTCAGCAGGCCTACACCTCATCACATCCCTTAATCATACCCGTATTGATCACTCAGTCATTAACACAACAGCCCAACATCCTGTATTCAGCCAATTTCATCTAAAATGAGAATGTATTTTGAATTCCTAACCCCAAGCCATTAACGGTACATCGTTTTATTTATGAAGCCTTTGAACATTTTTTGCTTTGTTATTAAGAGAAAAAAGAGAAATATAAAAGGTTTTTTTTGTGGCTTTTGTTTTTTATTCTCTTGTTCCTGTTTTTTCTGTCTTTGCTCTATTTCAGTTCCTGGCCTAAAGGCTAAGCATAAAGCAGGGAGTTTAGTAGAGGAGGGTCCCTGGGGGGATGGCATGCTGTTCCAGACAGTTACCTCTACTACAGAAGTAGTCACTTATACAAGGCACCAGAAGGCTTATTACATTTCATACCCTTTTGCCTTGTCTTTTCAGTTTGACAGTTTTCACCACATGCTTTCTTTTGCTCTTATTGTTTCTTTCCTTTTTCTGTGTGCATGTGTAAATAGAGGACATTCTCTGTGTAGTTTATGGACAAAGCTATCAGTGGACTGATGGAGCGTTCCAATGTCTGCCGTTTCTGGCTTCTCCGGAAGTGCACTTGAGTGTGAAATTGACTTTGTGCCCTTGCTATCACCCTTCCTTTCTCTTTTTCCTAAAAAACACACACACACACACACACACACACACACACACACACACACACACACACACACACACACACACACACACTCACTCACTCACTCACTCACAGAGAGACATTAAATCCTCGTTAACCTGCAAGCCTCGGGTGTACTTCCTTTTTTGTCTTTCTGTCTAAACAACTCATGCTAATAAGGATCAAAGACACAGTAACGGATGAAAAAGTAGGGATGAATATTAAGCCTCTCCTTTGTAGAAATGTTTACTTTAGGCCTCTGCTTTGTAGAAAGGATCAGTTTGCAGAAAGGCATAGATTATGTACTTGACTGACTGCAAAGGCTATTTACTTGCATGACACCCCAATTCTTTCACCTGCTTAAATTGCTTCACTAGGATGTGATTGGCTTGTTTGAGGGTTTAAACTCAGTGCAGCCCCATACAAGGTCTGTTTTAAAGTATTTTTGCTCCAATTGCCCATAGATTATTTCCTCCATGATGTGACAGTTTTGTGTTAACATGATAAATGGTTCAGCCTTGGATAAGTTCTGTTTTTACTTAAAAACATCATCTTGCTTCCTTACAATGTTTGTCTCTCTCTTTATGCCACATTTTTTCTTTTTTTTTTTTTTTAAATGAGAAATTATATTGTCCTGTAAATTCTACCCCAAAATGCTCTCTGCATGCTCTCAGACAGATGGGGACATCTTGTCTTATAGTTCTAGCACTGCCACTCGAATTGCAGAGGACATATGAGAGTCTTCCTTGGTGAACCTTTACTCAGTGCACCCTGCAGAATGAAGTGTGCAAATATTATAATCTCTCCTTGGACTGCACCGAAAGAAAGGGAAAGAGAATACCCAAACCGAGAAGTGAACACTGATTATCCTTTTCCATACAGACTCTCTTTTGTGAGGGCAACAAGAGGAATAATCGAAAAGCTTCCTGTATATAATATCAATAATAGAATGTCTTTGTAAAAACGAAAAAGAAAAGAATTCTAAATACTTTGTGTTTTGTAGTTAAAAATGATCATTAATATTGCCCTATGCAAGGTAATTTACCTTAGAACTGTTGTAAAGAGCAGCTGCATCACCTGGTTTCTAAAGGTGATGTCATCATTCAAGGTAAAATAAAGTGCAAATATGACAATAAATCTGCACATCAGTCATGTATGTATGATCCCATCCATATGTGTTCTCATTTCAGCAGCACATTCTTGTAATCACTGAGGAAAAAAGGTAATCACAAAAAAAAAGCCAAAAAATGGATTATGAATAAAAAAATACATATAAAAAAATACATATAAAAAAAACAATGTTCATTATTTCACGAAGCCTCAAGGTTTGATTCAAAGACATCCGTGTACACAACATCTATATTTCATTATTTGTACACAATACCCCTTGGAGACACTTAAATGTTACATTTGTATGTGGAAAATGGAGCCTATTACAAATACAAGTTTATCTTAATCCAAAAATATGCAGACAAATAATTTACTGCCTTCTTTCTATCTTTGTGGTAATAACCATCCCTCGGTTCCGAAATATAATTCTCCAGAATGTAGATGTCATTACCAAACCTATGACACTTATAGGTCCATCAGCCCATTTGTCATAAGCTGTATATCTTTATTATACTTTAACCTATTATACAAGAGCTACTGCTGACATTGAAATGTAATTTCAGCCCAGCCATTAAGATAAGTAGTTCAAGGTTTTGTGCTTAAAATGTGGTAGGTGGATGTATGACAGGAGAAGGTCACAGTGCTCTTGGCCATTTCCTGTTTCCTCCTATATTTTCTCTTTTTCCGTCTCTCTTATTTCTCTCTCTCTTTGTCTTTCTCTTTCTCTCTTAAATCTCTGTCTGTCTCGTTGGTTGATTGAACTGCTTTGAGATGTACTCTTGAAAAAAATGGACAATAGTTTTAAATACTGTTTCAAATATTGCTGAACAATTTTCATAACTCAAGTAATATTTGAACATGGTCAGTGTTCAGAATGAAATGCCTATGTCTGTGTTTCAATTTATTTTTCACAATAACGCTTTTAGGCACTCAAGAGCATTTCATGGCGCAGGAAATGTTATGTGTAAAGTGAAATTATTATGAACTGTTTAAGCTCTGAATGTGTGAGCTACAATGTTTGGATGATGTAGTGAAATATATGGTTAGTGTTTTATATATATATATATATATATATATATAAAACACTAACCATATATTTCACTACATCATGTAAACTTATATAAAGTTAGGCAGTTATCTTTTATTTAATGGACACAATCAAGTTGACATGATGTAAAACTGGAAAGTCCAAGCTACAAGCTTTAGTCAAATGCACCCAAAAAACAACACTGCAATAATTACAGTATGGTTAGTATGTATTATCATGAATGAGAGTGTATTACTTGATTTTTTTATTGCTTTGAGATTTGTTAACGGCACAACAGAGTACACAATTGAGCCCCAGTTCTTGTATCTGCTTGTACTTGGTTGTGTTTGTGCATCTTCTTCTTTCTACAGTTGCCTCTACTTCTGGAATGTTCTGCTGTTGTCAGATACAGGCAGGTTGTATACAAGCCACAAAATCAAAAAGCAGATTGATATCCATAATTTTGAAAAGCAAGTCAGGCGATCAAACAGATTGGAGCAGCATGAGCAAATCTTTGTGTAGGACGAACTATGTAAACAAGTCAAAATGTAAATATATGGCGCCGCACATGATTAGGGTATGTGATTAGGAACAAGTGTATTTGGCAAGACATCCAATGATTGTTAAAAGGAACACCCCTGTGTCATGTGAATGCTCATGTGAGATGGTTTGTATTTCTTGACTTCTTGAGTTACATATACAGTAGATTGGTTAACCTGGTCCCGGTGTACTGTACCTCCTGTCCTGCACATTAGGAATATTTTCCCTGGTCATTACACACCCACTTCAACTCAAAAAGGGCTGTTAATAAGCTAAATAGTTAAAGCAAGTGTGTTAGACCAGGGAAAATGCCTAAATTGTACATACAGGGAATATACCAGAACTAAAGTGCTTTAACAGGTAGTGTAACCTGTAAGTGGTATTCCAGCAAACAAGTTGCGGCAGATATAAAAACATGTAAAATGAGCAAATGTAACAGTGCCAAAGAGTCTATAGCAGTTGAGACTATACCATCTATTATTGTTGCAGCATATTACTCATGGACCTAACCTTTTCACAGTGGTAGATTTATGCCATATAACGGTGTAGGGGAAAGTTGTTCACTGTGGTGCACTGTGGGTGTTTCGTCTCTGTGTGAATGTTATGGTAATTAGTCAATGGTGGGAGATTGTAAGTCTATTTTGCAGGACATTCTTCAGATTTCCTTGGAGTCAAACTGTTGCACAGTCACTTGAAGGCTTGTGTTTTACACATGGCCAAGTAGCATTTGGCATTTAGGCACATTCATATGATAGCCACATATTGTAGCCGCCCACACAAATAAAAGAGCACGCTTACAAACATTAAGCCATCTTCCCACTAGCAACACACACAAACACACATGTGCATGTATTATATACTTAGCTTTATCACCTCCACACACCCACACATGGAATAATTAACAGCTAGATACATTTAGAAAAAACAGAATCTAGTCATGCAGAAATTCACATGGTATCTCCACATAGTGAAAGATTAAGGCATTATTTTTTGGGTATTCTGTGTATTTTGGTGTTCTCATCTGAAATTCTGAAACATGATGTGAGAGAGAGAGAGAGAGAGAGAGAGAGAGAGAGAGAGAGAGAGAGAGAGAGAGAGACTGACTAACTGATCTGGAGACAGCTTGTAGAAGCAAAGTTTAAATATCAAAATGATTGTTGCATGAAAATATGTGTATATGTGTGTATCTATGGCACCTCCAAATACAAATTATAGTCTATTAATAAGATGAGATGATCAGCCGTATCGCAGGAGACTCCACCACTGACAGGAGGACCATAGTAACAGTCTCCGTGGAAACCACTTGGGCAAAATTAGCAATTGAAATTGTAGAAAAACCCCTGAGAATAGTAATGTCAAGGTCAGTAGGGCTGTATTTGTGTGTGTGTGTGTGTGTGTGTGTGTGTGTGTGTGTGTGTGTGTGTGTGTGTGTGTGTGTGTGTGTGTGTGTGTGTGTGTGTGTGTGAATCATCCAAGGGATTTTTTTATCCAAATTTATTTATCCAAATTTATTTATTTATTTATTTATTTATTTATTTATTTATTAAATGTTTAATGGCAAAATAATATCTAATATCAATTAAATAATATCTAATATCAACTAATATCAATTATCTATTATCAATGTATATAGTGACTGGCATGCATACATAGAGTATTTACTGCCCACATTATTAGGAACACAGGTACACCAGCTCATTTATATACTTATTTAATCATCTAATCACATGTCAGCAGCACAAAACCAGGTAGATACAGTACAGGTCAGCATCTTCAGTTAATGTTCACATCAAAAATCAGAATAAGGACAGAAATGTGATCTCAGTCACTTCAACCATTATTATAGAAAAGGTTTATATAATATACTTCATGCTGTTATAATCACATAGACATTATTAATGACTAGTATGTCATAGTTATGCTTTGTTGTGTTTGTTTTTTTTTTTGCTAAAATTACCCCATCTCTCTGTTTACAGTTGCACCTACAGTAGGAGACAGTTTAAATCTGCAGTGCATGTCTTGTGACTGAGTGGATTTGTGTCTTCAACTTTTCTTTGTGGGACTGCACGCCTACTCAACCTCAAGCTTCTACCCAAATCAGTGCAAGTCTCTGAAACACCCACACACCAGCTCCATGCAGCTCTCCTCCTCCATATACACTCAGGCTTGTGTGCATGTGCTGGACTATTTCCAGAAGTGAAATGCAGTGAAAATCAGAAACACGACTTCGACCCAATTTCCAGACCCATAGATTGTGCATTATATTGAAATCAGTTCATTCTATTTATAGATATAAATAGTGCTCTAAACAGACACATCTGAGTGAAGCTACAGTATATATAAAGCTTGCATGTATACTTAATATATTGTAAAGGATGAGTGTGCAGAGATTATTACAGAATACAGAATATTACCAGTTATAAAAATAGTTTTTAGCTTGGACAATACAGTTAAAAAAAAACCCAACTGTATAGTCCAATGCACATACATCTAATATTAGCAAAAATGATAAAAAAAAAAAAAAAAAAATTCCATAACACTAATTTTAATGCTCCCAAATTCCCAAATTCTCAAAAGTCAAAACAAATTACTAAAAATAGATATGCATATTAGAACATCGATGCAATCAATAAAGGATAGAAGAAGAAGAAGAAGAAGAAGAAGAAGAAGAAGAAGAAGAAGAAGAAGAAGAAGAAGAAGAAGAAGAAGAAGCAGATTTTATTTATGACATACATCAAGGCACAAATTTTTTTTTTTTTTCTTCAAACATTCTAGTTAGGGGTTCAGGGTCAGAGTGCAGGTTCAGACATGATACAACCCTCCTGAAGAAAAGAGTGTTAAGAGCCTTCCTCAAGGACTCAAGAACTGTTGAGACTCCACTGATATAAACATAGGGAATTGAATTTTGGGAAATAACCTACTGTGCTTATGATAGATGCACAGGAAAACAGATATAAAGTCTGGTGCTATTAACTAAGCAGTGAAGTACTGCATGAATTGTGTATAAATACATAGTCACTCTTTTTCAACTCTTCTGGCTATATACAGTCTCCTAATATTTGGCATCCCCTGCAGAATAAAGAGGACTTTTCCAAAGGTAAGACTTCCCACTCTCATTTTAATAGCATCATTCTGTTTAGTATTTTATTGCCATCTATTAAACATAAATATAGATTTTGTTAATACAGAGATTTTATAGTAATCATACTGTAAATCAGAGACAAGCCTGTATGTAATACATGAGCAGGTTTACAGTATAGATGCATAATCCATGAACTCATTTAACAGTTTTCAGTTCTGTAAGCATGTTATTTTTTATTAGTTTGTGTTACAACTAAAACCACTGTCAAAAGAAAAAGCCTGTAGTTTATAAAGATGAGTCTGAATAAAGTAAAGTGCTGGTTATATTGCCACGAGACTTCAGATGTCTTTTGGTTTTCCCAGTCTTTGCTCTAGTTACCCAGGCAACAGGAGACAGCAGCATGTCTGATATAGCATCAGTAGCCGTGATCAGCTGGTTGCGATGCTCTTTGCATCTCGCACCACTATGAATTCAGTCTATTGACAGGAGGCAGTGTAGAACAGGAGGCATGCTGATTACAACAGAGGCCTGTAGATTGGTTTAGATGGTATTTCACTTATATAAAATGATGTTTGTTATTCGGTTTGTGAGTCTTTAAATAGACATAAGAGGAGAATCTAGTAGAGCACTAACAATGTGCATGGTTTTATCTCCTTAGTCATTTACAGTTTCTAGGGAAGAACTTGTTTCTTGTCTTGTGAGGATTGTATGTGTTGTACCATTGCGTGGCATCATTCTGCAGAATACAAAGAAGCTTGGCTGAATTTTAAAACACTCCTTGAGGCACAGATCGCACTAGATACTTGATCATACTCAATCTAGCAAAGTTTGAGAACTTTCAGTCTACAGTCTGTTTCTATGGAAACGAGAACTGCTCGCCAAACGCACACAATTTATTCCACCCTTCAATAAGGATGCACTTATCATTCAGAGCAGCAGAGGTCAGCCTCACATCACAAGTCTAAGCATCCTCATGGGGACTTCCCTACACTGTTTGTATAGAAAAAGATAAGGCTACATATTCTAAAATATGCACTACAACACAACTTGAATATGAACACTGAATCTGATGTCTATGATCATAATATACATGAAGAATCTCAGACCTGCGTCAAATTACTCATCTGCTTTTCATGATGCAATACAGTGATGTTTTTTTTATCAGTTAACATAGGTGTTCCTTAGGATTTTTCTTTTTTCTGTTATGGTATTCTATGTAGAACCTATGAGCATTCTCACAAATAGACCAACTAAAGAATCTTAAAAAAAATGCTAGACGGATATTTTTCCGAGACTGTGTGGATAACCTTTAAATGCATAAGACAGCATAATCGGGTTCTGTTATTTTTGTGACATTTTAATAATACAAATATGTGATCTATTTATTACACTGCCTCATACTGTGCACTGTACTCCTTTATTATGTATTCCTTAAAGAATGAATATTCAGTCCTAGAACTTGAAAACGTTCATGTGGCTCAAGAGCCATGCTTTACAATGCAATTTATTCATTAGAACAACAAAGTGCTTTAAGCTGTAATGTTGTACATTTGCAGTATGGTTATGCAACAGAGCGATGAGTTTCTGATGAACTGGTGGTAATTAAGCCAATTGGATGGATAATGTGGCATGGATAAATGATATTTTCCATTTCAGAGTGTACATATGTATTGATGTTTTGTTGCTGCATTCAGCAGGGAGCTGACAAATTTAGCAGCATAGCAATCATATCAATCACATTTAAATCATCAGTGTTAACAAATTACATGAGCGTTCTTTGAATACCAATGGAAAAGCTTTTGATGTATTTGGTCTTAAAGACATCAGAGTCTGACCTTTGCATATTTTCACCCCTCTTTGTTCAAATATTCTAATCCATTAATCCCATTTCAATTACATGCATGATACCTTGATTGTTATGAATTGTTAAAGAAAGTAATACTTGAGGCTGAATATTGAGTGGCTGGTTTGGATATTGGGGTACAAAGGGCTGTAAGATCATAAGGCTCAAAGCAACACGGAGACACAGAGCTGTGAAGTTGACCGCTGTATGTGACACGTATGTGTCACGTATGTGAGGTCACAGAGCTGTCATGCCTGTTACGATCTGGAGTAATTGAAGTAATTATCTGTGTTTAAAGTATTGGTCCTTAATCATTATGAGTGATGATTGACACTTTGTTATTATTAGACAATAGCAGCAATGAACCTCTTGTTATAGGGGCTATTATAGATTTGAAATAGTAAATAAATACTGAAACTTTAAATCCCATACTCCGATTCATCCAACAATAACCCCGGGCACAAATGGTGGTTTACTTGACTTGTTCAAGTTGCTTCAAGTAAACAGGTTGCATTGAAACAGCTAGGAATTTTTAATCATATCACAATTAGTTCACTGGAGTGCTACAGCTTCAAACTACAGTGCAGCCTTCATGCACTAGATGGAATTCACTAAAAATAAGTGAACCATTATTTTTTTCTTTTGCATTTCTCCTGTTCCTGCCCCAGTCCTGATTTAAGCCATTTCAGCTGATTCTACCTTTGTGTCATGAATGTAAAGTACACAAAAAGGTACTGCAATAAGAAGAAGACAAATTGCTTCCCGTTCAGTTGTTCAGGGGAGAAATGAAACAATTCCCACAGGATTATATTTTCACTTATATTATGTTCTTTTTTTATAAAATCCTCGAATTAGCTTATACTCCTACATGTAATTCACCCACACGTCAGGGCATGACACAAAACCTTTCATCCCGCTTTGCATTTGAATCAGTATTCCAATCATTACATCCCCTTTTTATGAAGCGCAACATGGACAAAATGTGATAAAAGATAAGTCGGACAGTTTTATAGAAAAAACGTCATTCTTTATCATTTCTTGGGAAGGGACATGTAGGAGAAGAGATGTATGACCAGAAAATGTAATTAGCATGAGATTAAAATTGCATTGGTTCGTTTACACCTACACTTCCTTTCCTCTGACAAACAACGTGTGGCTCCTTCAACTGATGACAGCATGTTGTTTCAACTAAATGCAATTCCTATGTACTGAAAATGATTTGTGCTCATTTACAAAATGGAAGACTACTTTGGTGATATTTAATCTTGCAGCAGTTTAACTAACAAACTTAAAACGTATAACCTTATTCACTGGGTTTAACTCTTTTTTCCAGAGATCAAGAATTTAAATTTGTTCTTGTTTTTTGGGTGTCCATGTTCAGCACTACCTGTATTTTTCTTTATCCCTCCTGGCATTTCTAGCCTACAAGGGGCAATATATTTATAGAAAAGTTCCCCCAAAAAAACCCAAAATGATTAATTTCTTTTACACAAAAGTGAGAAGCATCAAAAAATGTAAAGATGTTAACTTCTGTGTACGTTTATCCCAACAGAGGATCAGAGTTCAAGCTCCAGCACTGCCAAGCTAGCAGTTGGGCCCTTGAGCAAGGCCCTTAACCTTCACTGCTCCTGGGGTGCTGTATCATTGCTGCACTCTGACCCCTACTTCCAACATTGGGATATGCAAAGAAAGAATTTCACTGTGCTGTAACGTATATGTGACGAAATAAAGGCTTCTATTCTATTCTATTCTATTCTATTCTATTCTATTCTAAGTAGAACCATCGTACACTGAACGCAGAGTACATAACAGAGTACATAACAGAGTTCTGGTAATAAAATAATTCATTTGTTTGTACTGATTGAAAATGTCTGATAAGTTGATTTCCATTTTGCCAGCAGAATGGAATACCAGTGCACTGGGGGAAAAAATTATCAAAGAAAAGCAGCATAATGATTTTTTCTTATGATATATTCACTCCACTCCAGCATCTACATCTGAACTCCCTCTACATTGTTCAAACTCATCTGCCCGAGTATGAACACATCTTTTTACAAATGGTATGTCTTGTTAATATCATTACCATGTTTACAGCCAGAGAATAACACAGCTGGAAAGCCAGTCGTTACTCATCTATGAAGTTGCGAATGGAAAACTCTCTAATAATGGGACATCCCTGTAGTAGCCAGGCTAATGAGAGCATTTGTTTTGGTGTGGAATCTGACATGCATGACCGATGATGATTCACCTGCCAGTGGAGAAATGCACTGTTGTTTGGCTTTGTTCATTCCCACTCAGCGCTGTCACTGTTGAAATGAGGCAATGTCCCACAGCAGCAGCTGCTCATTACAGTGACAAATACACTGTGCCATACGCAAATACACTATGCTCAAACTGCACTTAATGCGCCTGAATATCACTACGTTGCCATCGCTTGGGAACTCCTATTCACACAATAGAAACAAATAGGCCTTTTCCCAAACAGGCTTTGAACTGAACAGTGCACTGCAACGTGAAGCATTTTGGTGATATAGCGTGTGTTACTCAGGGATCGAAATGCTTATGGAAGAAATACACAAGCTTTAAGTGATGTGTGTATGTGTTAGGTGGTGGTGGCTTGTTGGATACACATGCTGTCATGATTGGAATTATATGGTGGATGTGTAAGCTTCATATAACAGCACTCCAAATAATTCAAATTTGTGTGAATTGAAATTAAAGTCAACTATCTATTCAAAGCATCCAGTCTGACGCGACAAACTCATCCAAGTCATATTTCTTTTTTTGATTCCTGTTTATTTTGAACTTCCAAGCAGGAACAAACTTTATAACTTTATATGTTGTTGTTCTTTCGGCTGCTCCTTGATCAGGGTCACCACAGCGGATAATCTGGTCTCCATGTTTTGGGACCGGCACTGAGGGTTAGCGCTCCAGTAGCTGGGTTAGCTCCCTGCCTGCGAATTGAACCTAGGCCATGGCAATGAGAGCACAGGATCCTGCTGCTGCACTACCAAAAGTCTCAAACTTTATAACTTTATATAACAACATAATATGGAATGATGACAAAAGCTGTATTATTCAGTCACTTTCTAACCAGAATATGACATCTTAATCACCTCAACAGGAGGCATGAAAAAGGATAGTAAAAGGATGTGTAACAATAGTTTAAGCATTCTTAATACTCATAAAAATACAAACATACAATAAATAATTTAACAACACTTCGATATTCTCACATTTACTCATTATGTATTATGTCTCTATCACTTGGGTGTTGGTTTGTGTTGGATGTGATTAATTTTATCAATTAATGAAATACCTCAATTTGGTCATCCAATAAGCCTTTAGGCATCTGAAGACAGCTGTTCATACATCTAGGGTAATTTTATTCCACCACCTACCTGGAGTCTGGATGCGTACCGTCCTTGTACCCTGAGAAATGATCTAATCAGTTTAGCAGTGCTAGAAGAATGGAGGCAGCATGGTGAGGGGAGTGATATGAGCTTTGAGGTAAGTGGGTGCTGGTCAGTTTATGGCTTTGTAGGCAAGCATCAATGTATTAAATCTGATGCAGCAGCTACAGGAAGCCAGTGAAGGGTAAAGGGAGTGTATCAATAGGGTGGTGTGAGAGAACATAGGAAAGGATGAGATGTCTCAGTTTATTTCAGGATGAGATGTTTCATTTTGACCTTCAAAAATATCAAATGGCATTTCTTGATTTTATCTAGAGTTTTTCTTAGTATGATTTAGTTTTTTTGTTTATACAGGATGAGCTCAAGTCATCCTCATATCTAAAATATTAAATAGCCAAACACCTCAATATATATATATATATATATATATATATATATATATATATATATATATATATATATATATATATATATATATATATATAATAACACCCACTTTTCTGGGGATCAGGTCAGGGCTTTGTGCAGGCTACTTGTTCTTTCACACCAACATGGCAAACCATGTCATTATAAATCTGGCTTTAAGTACAGCTACATTGTTATGCTGGAACAGGTTTGGGCCCCGTGATTCCAGTAAAGTGAATTTTTAATATTATACAAAGACATTCTAGACAGTTGGTTGAACAAGACTGATAATTTTGGCCATATACTCTATCTATCTGTAGTGTAGCAAATTTTGTAATTTAGCTAGTTCACTTAGATAACTAATGAGGCTTTGGGTGCATGTCAATCATCTTCAACAGTCCAGGCACTGATCAGGAAGTCAGCCATTTCTCAATTGCAAAAGCCTAGAATGTTCACTTCCCAAAAGAATCCCACAACACACTGCAAAAACCAGGGGGCATTGATGCCAATTAAGTTCCCTTACTGAACATTGCATCAATGTGTAGTGAGCCACATTGTTTTCATTGTTTATAGGTTTAGCATTTATTTCAACAGGGTAATTAGATATTAGCTAAGCAGCAAGCTAACTTCAGATGACTGAATGAGTTTTCAGAGTGCTTCAGAACTATCCATCCATCCATCCATTTTCTACCGCTTATCCGGGGCCGGGTCGCGGGGGCAGCAGTCTAAGCAAGGACGCCCAGACTTCCCTCTCCCCAGACACTTCTTCCAGCTCTTCCGGGGGAATACCGAGGCGTTCCCATGCCAGCCGAGAGACATAGTCCCTCCAGCGTGTCCTAGGTCTTCCCCGGGGCCTCCTCCCGGTTGGACATGCCCGGAACACCTCCCCAGGGAGGCGTCCAGGAGGCATCCGGAACAGATGCCCGAGCCACCTTAGCTAACTCCTCTCGATGTGGAGGAGCAGCGGCTCTACTCTGAGCTCCTCCCGGGTGACCGAGCTCCTCACCCTGTCTCTAAGGGAGCGCCCAGCCACCCTGCGGAGGAAACTCATTTCGGCCGCCTGTATCCGGGATCTTGTCCTTTCGGTCATGACCCAAAGCTCATGACCATAGGTGAGGGTAGGAACGTAGATCGACTGGTAAATAGAGAGCTTCGCCTTGCAGCTCAGCTCTTTCTTCACCACAACAGACCGGTACATCGACCGCATCACTGCAGAAGATGCACCGATCCGCCTGTCGATCTCCCGCTCCATCCTTCCCTCACTCGTGAACAAGACCCCAAGATACTTAAACTCCTCCACTTGAGGCAGGAGCTCTCCACCAACCTGAAGGGGGCAAGCCACCCTTTTCCGGTTGAGAACCATGGCCTCAGACTTGGAGGTGCTGATTCTCATCCCCGCCGCTTCACACTCGGCTGCAAACCGTCCCAGTGCACGCTGAAGTTCCTGATTTGAGGAAGCCAACAGGACAACATCATCTGCAAAAAGCATAGACGAAATCCTGTGGTCCCCAAACCAGACTACCTCCGGCCCCCGACTGCACCTAGAAATCCTGTCCATATAGATAATGAACAGGACCGGTGACAAAGGGCAGCCCTGCCGGAGTCCAACATGCACCGGGAACAAGTCTGACTTACTGCCGGCAATGCGAACCAAACTCCTGCTCCGGTCATATAGGGACCAGACAGCCCTTAGCAGAGGGCCCCGGACCCCATATTCCCAGAGCACCCCCCACAGGTCACCACGAGGGACACAGTCGAATGCCTTCTCCAGATCCACAAAGCACATGTGGACTGGTTGGGCAAACTCCCATGAACCCTCCAGCAACCTGGCGAGGGTATAGAGATGGTCCAGTGTTCCACGACCGGGACGAAACCCGCATTGTTCCTCCTGAATCCGAGGTTCGACTATCGGCCGAATTCTCCTCTCCAGTACTCTGGCATAGACTTTTCCGGGGAGGCTGAGGAGTGTGATCCCCCTGTAGTTGGAACACACCCTCCGGTCCCCCTTCTTAAACAGAGGGACCACCACCCCAGTCTGCCAGTCCAGAGGCACTGTCCCCAGCCTCCATGCGACGTTGCAGAGGCGTGTCAACCAAGACAGCCCCACAACATCCAGAGACTTGAGGTACTCAGGGCGGATCTCATCCACCCCCGGTGCCTTGCCACTGAGGAGCTTCTCAACTACCTCAGTGACCTCAGCTTGGGGGATCGACGAGTCCACAACTGAGCCCTCGGCCTCTGCTTCCTCAATGGAAGACATGTCGGTGGGGTTGAGGAGAACCTCGAAGTACTCCTTCCACCCTCCGAGGATGTCCCCAGTCGAAGTCAGCAGATTCCCACTCCCACTGTAAACAGTGTGAGCAGGGCACTGCTTCCCCCTCCTGAGGCGCCGGACGGTTTGCCAGAATTTCTTCGAGGCCAGCCGATAGTCCTTCTCCATGGCCTCACCGAACTCCTCCCAGACCCGAGTTTTTGCCTCCGCAACCACCCGGGCTGAAGCTCGCTTGGCCCTCCGGTACCTATCAGCCGCCTCCGGAGTCCCCCAAGCCAACCAGGCTCGATAGGACTCCTTCTTCAGCTTAACGGCATCCCTTACTTCCGGGGTCCACCACCGGGTTTGGGGATTGCCGCCACGACAGGCACCGGAGACCTTACGGCCACAGCTCCAAGTGGCTGCATCGACAATGGAGGTGGAGAACATGGTCCACTCAGACTCAATGTCTCCAACCTCCCTCGGGATCTGGTTGAAGCTCTGCCGGAGGTGGGAGTTGAAGTTCTCTCTGACTGGAGACTCTGTCAAACGTTCCCAGCAGACCCTCACAGTACGTTTGGGTCTGCCAAGTCTGTCCAACTTCCTCCCCCGCCATCGGATCCAACTCACCACCAGGTGGTGATCAGTTGACAGCTCCGCCCCTCTCTTCACCCGAGTGTCCAAGACATACGGCCGGAGGTCAGATGAAACAACCACAAAGTCGATCATCGACCTCCGACCTAGGGTGTCCTGGTACCATGTGTACTGATGGACACCCTTATGCTTGAACATGGTGTTCGTTATGGACAAACTGTGACTAGCACAGAAGTCCAATAACAGAACACCACTCGGGTTCAGGTCGGGGGGGCCGTTCCTCCCAATCACGCCCCTCCAGGTGTCACTGTCGCTGCCCACATGAGCGTTGAAGTCCCCCAGTAGTACGATGGAGTCCCCGGTTGAAGCACTTGCCAGCACCCCTTCCAGAGACGCCAAGAAGGTCGGGTACTCTACACTGCCATTTGGCCCGTAAGCACAAATAACAGTTAGAGACCTATCCCCGACCCGCAGGCGCAGGGAAACAACCCTCTCGTTCACTGGGGTGAACTCCAACACATGGTTGCTGAGCTAAGGGGCTATGAGCAAGCCCACACCAGCCCGCCGCCTCTCACCGCGGGCAACTCCAGAGTAGTAGAGAGTCCAGCCTCTCTCATGGAGTTGGGTTCCAGAGCCCAAGCTGTGCGTGGAGGCAAGCCCAACTATCTCTAGTCGGTATCTCTCAACCTCCCGCACCAGCTCAGGCTCCTTTCCCCCCAGCGTGGTGACATTCCATGTCCCTAGAGCCAGATTCCGTGTCCGGGGATTGGGTCGGAAAGGGGGCAGAAAGCCCCAGACAACATAGCTCCTAGGATCATTCAGGCACGCAAACCCCTCCACCACAATAAGGTGGCAGTTCGAGGAGGGGGCTTCAGAACTAGCTAGGGCAAAATCATGATGGGGCAGAATGACTACATCAACATGTACATCACTTGTTACTCTTGAATACTTGGGTATGTTTTTTGGGTTCAGACCTCGGTACGCATCTGTCTACTTATGCACGGTTTCTTCATAGTACTTTCCCCTTGGTGTTACTACAGCCTTAAAATTTTATTTGTGAGCTTATTTATAACATTTTGATAGCACTGCTTCACACACACACAACCACACACACAAAATTAAATCCCGAAACAATGTTACAGGACATGCAATATACTTCAATGCCTTACAAGACAACAGCAGAATTTAATGCAGTGCATAAATGACTTCACAGTTCAGTAGACATAGTCAATATTGTGCATATTACAACCACAGTGAAAATTCAACACAAACAGCAGAGAGAGTAAACAACAAGCAGCAGGAGGTAGCAGTAGCAGTAGCTGTTATCAGAGTATTTACTGTTCTTACATTTTCAGTGATCACAAGCGTCTTCCAGAGAAACTCCTACAATAAAAAAGTTATATAGTGGGTATATGAAGTTAAAGATTTTCTATCTATCTATCTATCTATCTATCTATCTATCTATCTATCTATCTATCTATCTATCTATCTATCTATCTATCTATCTGTCTGTGTTTTGGTGTTTGACCTTCATGATACAACTGAGGGGACTAAAGGATTTCATTTCAGATGGTTTGTTGTCTGGAACAAAACTAAAAGGAAAAACAGTGGATCAGGAAAAAAACAACGAAAAACAATATTAAGAGCACAATGCATATTTTTTACTTTTATTTTTTTGTAATTAATATCTTATCATGAATCTGCTATCTATAACTATGTAATTTACACTTTACATAGTTAATAAAATTCATAGCAGTTCTTTTTGTATTTCTTTTTGTATGGTTCCTTTATCTGTTATTTGTCATCAGTGTTGTATTTTGTTCCTTTGTAAAACAGAAAGGATGATATGATGATTAAGTGATAATGATAATACAGTACATGTCATGTACATAAGCTAAATTCTATAAAAGGGATGTAGAAAGAAGGAGCATCTGTTTCTATGCTGGGTTGTATATGCTATTATGTGCTGCCGAACACGAAAGGGACATAACTGTCAAAAAAGAATGAAAAGACATAAATATAGAGACAATAAGACTACAAAAATAACCTTCAGCTTGTGTTTGTGTGCTTTGTGTGTGTATGAGATTATGTGTCTGTACATAATAGAGGCGTTTGTATTATATGCATGTCTTTTCAAGAAAATAATTTTTTATAGATGCACATGTACTAGAGACAGAAAATCAAGAGGAACTAAACAGTCTACAATACAGCTATAATTATCAACTTGAAACACCAGTGCATAGAGTTGCTGATGTTTGCTTTGCCTGCCATGTACTGATATATGTTCTTGCAGCCTACTCTTTCGCCACAGTGCTACTATGGCTTAAATCTTGAAACTGGGGATCACAGAGGCAAGGGGAACAATTAGTTGTTAGACACTGGAACCTGACCAGTGAATTAAATGTGATTTACAGTATGTCTTTATTTAAATGAGCACACTTGCTGGGCTCAGTGCCATACAAAAGCTTGGCCTGCCAGTGCCTGTGAAGAAGCCTGTTTGCTATTCTGCTCATGGATTGTTATTGCTACACTAGAGGTGTATGCTTTCAATATGCTCTTACAAAACTTTGCTGTCTATGGTGTTGGCAAATGGAAATGTCTTGATTTTGTTATTTGTCATGTATTTGATTATGCATTCTGGCTCCGGGTTGTGTGTTGGATTATTTATTTGCCAAGTTTCTCAGTGATGGCAAAATGTATGGGGCAGGTACTGAAACAAGATTTAACAGCTTGACAGAAATTTAACAGAAATTTAATGACATTTTCAGCAGTGATGACATTCAATAATGTTGTAAAATCCAGTGAGATGGATTTTACCTAAATCATTAGCAGATGCACAATTTCCTGATATGTAGGGGTTTAGGAATATTTTGCACAACAATTCAAAAAGGTTTACATTTAATCTGTATAGTGGATGTTTATAGCATGTATAAAATAACATATATGTGCCACTAGTGAATCCTGAACACCAAGAATTTCACCATTTCACCAAGCACAATTACACCAATCAACCAATCATCCTATGTCAAGTAAATATCATGTTTTGAATATTCTTGTCACAATAAACTTTTGCAAACATTTCTGTATAACTTTCTCAAAGACATGTGGCTTTAGAAGGTTTTGTAGATTTGGCCATTTGGTTTCTGTGCATATTTTAAATACAGATAAATAATTTGAGCAACCGTTCTTTAATACACCTTCTGAGGCAGTCTTGTTATAAAACATTGAGATCTGGTTCCAGTGTGGGGGATTTGAAATGTCTGCAGTCTACATACATTTTTCTACATAAATATATATTATACATAAATTATATGATACTTAGTGGAGTTTATAATTGGCACAGTTTCAGGGTTAGTCACAGTGTATGACCAAACTTTTACCTCACGGTTGACCTTTTCAGTATACAAATTAAAATGCATTCGCATCCATTATTCTCTGCCATTTGATATTTTTTACCCAATCAAGCTCCTTACTACAGTAGTTCTCATTCATTTTGTGTCTGTCTGTGATTCCCCTGAAATGTAGATTGGATTTCACAATTTGTTCCCTCCATCACTGCATTAAATCATACTACAGCAACCTCTATTTCTCTTGGCAGGGAACACAGACTGCATTAAAACCCTTTGGATATGTAATCCATAACTGCTGTAAACGTGGTACATTGCTATCTCTGCTGCCACTTCTAGCATGTTTTTACCTTTATTATACACCACAGTTATCAAAAGCTTAGAAGAACATGTTATAGCTCAGCAACTAAACTAAACAATGGCCTATTTTATCTACGCAATGTTGCACACAGCTGTGCTGATTATATTTTGGTTTTGGTTCAGCATACAACCACATTCTCTTTAAAGTACTGATGTGTTTCAGCACAATGCTTCCCCATGCACAGAGCAAGGTCCATAACAACATGGTTTCCCAAGGCCACCATGAACACCATTGGAAAGAGTTGGAAAGCAGATTACATGCCACGCCTTCTTAAACAACATGGGTGCCTAATCTTACTAATGCTTTAGTGACGGAATGAATGTAAATCACCACAGGCTTGTTCTAAAATATAGTGGAAAGCCTACACCCAGTAAAGTGGAGGTTATTACAGTAAAGGGGGCAGAATCTATATTAATGGCCATTATTTTGGAATGGGATGTTCCACAAGCATATATGGGTGTGACGATCAGATGCCCACAGACCTTTGTCCATAGACAAGTCAAGTCAGGTCAAGAAACTTTCATTGTCATTTCAACCATATATAGCTGTTGCAGTGCACAGTGAAATGAGACAACTTTTCTAAAGGACCAGGGTGTTACATAAAACAAAGACAGAGCTAAGGACTTAGTAAGTTAGTCCTAGATACATAAAGTGCATCTGTGCAACCTGGTGCAAACAGTGCAGGACAAGGCATAACAAGACAGACAAGACAGTGCAGGACAAAAGACAGTGCAAACAAAAAAATTACAAGACAATACACAAAAGACAATAAACAAAACCAGAAACAGCACCGACCAGTGTAAATACTGTATGTTCAAACAATATTGCATGTGCAGAAATACTGGAATGAACACAGTGTTACAGCAGCAGTTACCTGAGATATTGTAAAGGATTGTGCAAAACAGCAAATGACTGAAATGTTCATTGTGCAGACTGTATGGTTAAGACTAGTTTATTATGTAAATTTAAGAACGTAACACCCATAGTATTAGAGGTGTAACAATCAAACGATTGGGATTGACGCATCACAATTAAAAAGCAAAGATTGAAATGAATCAAGGCAGAAACCTCTATTCTACAACATATACAAAATGTGTGGATCAGTAGAAGGCCTGTCTCAAATTCTGAATAAACTTAGTAACATATTCATAAACATATTCATGCTACTAAATCCAATACTATATCGTTTAATATCGAATCGTTGCATCGTGGAATCGTACCGTAAAGTGTGGAAGAATGAGATGTACCCCTATATACACTACTTTAGTACTAGCCCTATGTGTGTGTCTGTGCATCGGGTACTGAAATCAACTCTCTTTAGGACCCAGTTGTGATCCGTTTGTCTTTCCCTGTGTAGTTTCTCCTACGTTGAAAAAAAAAAATAATAATAAAGAGAAAATCATTGAAAGTGATCATTATTTGGTGCTGTGTTTCGCTATCGGTCGCGCCACGGAAGATTTCGTGAATTAAACGAGGATCTTTTTAAACTCGGCTTTAAGAAATTTTGGAGAATTCATTAACGCACGTTCTCGTACCACGAGCGCGCTCGAGCCGGTTTTTAATACGCGCGCGCGCGCGCGCGCACACACACACACGCACGCACACACACCGTGGCAGCCTGACGGAACTTTAACGTTCTCAAGCCTCCATAGAGGTTTAGTGTTACAATACATCTTGTTCTCGTGAGCACTGAAAGGACACACTTCAGGCGTATCAGGTGGGTGTTTCAAAAAAAAAAACAAAAAACAACAACAACACAAAACAAGCAAAAAAAAAAAAAAGCAAATATATTACGTTTTATACAGGTTATGAGATTTAAATGCATTTGCATTCACGTGTTTAATTGATAGACGCCAGTCAACAACTAAATAGCGGATGCATCTGAAGCGCACGTGAATAACGGGCTGCTGGTTCAACTTGATCTCGTGCCTGAGTTGGAATTGATGTAGAGCACAGAAAGGAATTATTATTATTATTATTATTATTATTATTATTATTATTATTATGTATGCTATGTTTCTTCTTCTACAACGCAGGGAGATTTACGTGTAACTGAATACCAAGTCCTTTTGTTACCTTAGTGATTGATGAATTAATGAATTTATTTATTTATTTATTATAAATGCATTGCATGTAAACGGGTTGCACGCCAGTAAGTTATTTACGATGCAACACATCAATCGCAGTGTTTCTTGCACGCGTTCTGCCCAGTCTATCGCGACTGTGCGCTTTTTATTTGCTTAGCACTGACTCTCTTTTTGTCCTTTGTTTTCTGTCGCTTTGTTTGCATTTTGCATTCAACTGGTTTTCTGTGTTAGGTGTGAAGATATGAGGGAAAAGCTGTTGACGTTTCACCGCTTGGTGTTGTGCATCTCCATAACGCTATTTTGGAGCACGCGGTAAGAATACAAATCACCTTCTTTGGTCTAATGTCAGTGAAGTATAGAATTCTTGATCTGTTGTTATAAAGCCCGTTTGAATTGTCATGATCGGTTATTAAGTCTCTCCCATCCGTGAAATCACACCTGTCCAGCTTCAGCCCCCTCTGTGCGTAAAAGGCGCACTTTGCGCTCCAGTAATGCGTCTTGTGTCAGACAGTTCTTACAGGAACAATGTGTTTTTTTGTTTGATTTGTTGATGGTGTTTTTTTTTGTTTGTTTGTTTTGTTTTTTTTTTTTTTTAAATCTAGGCTTGGTTTAGTCGGAATGAGTAAGTTCATTAAGCGTTTTTAAAATTCCTCTAGGTGGAGGTGTGTAACAGTTTGTTAAAGCAAAGATTGGCATAGGAAAGATACAAAATATTATACAATTATACAACCACAAAATGTACCTGCCAGTTCTACTCCATTTCCTTAACAGCACCAAATAAAACCTCAAACATATTGTAGACAACTATGCTTGATGCTTGTAATAGCACAAGCCTTGATGACAGTGTTAGTCAGCTTAAAGTGTCAGTCAGTGGTTTGGTGTATGAATACATAGAAAATGTTTCAGATTGATCATATCATTTCAAACCAGTAAGATTTTTTTCTGTCTCCCCTGTTTTCCCCCAACACAATCAAACCAGAAGCAGTCCAGCTGGACAAAAAAAAATGCAAACTGGCCACACTGCATGTGAAGTGTTTATCAAGCACAATGTGGTGCTTGTTGTTTTAGCATCTGAATGTTCGTTCTTTTCTGCAATATTGATTGGCTCATTAATGCATGGTGTATGGTTTTGTGGAGAACCAGAGAATCAGGTCACTAATAAGCAGGGATAAACTAAGAAGCATGGATGTAGGCAAAATCCATTAGAGTCTTGGTGCCAGATATAAAGTACTAGATGAACTAGACACATGAAGCAATGACCCTGTTCCAAACAACCCTAAGCCCTATGGCACTATTCTAAATTCATATTTGGGTATTGTTGTCAAGCTTTGGAGCTGGTGTGCAACGTATCAAGGTCTTAAGCATGTTTCATGTTTTGTTCAGTATAGTAGTTTCTACACAGCTATAATGACTTAACATCTACATCATCAAACACTTTTAAATGTTTGTATTGACTGTTTTTGTGAGCTTTGAATGAGAAATAATTTGCTTTGTAACATGATGACCAATGAATGCTTAAACTTTGTTTTCCAAAAGTCAAATGAAGTCAATAATCATTTAATCAAAGCCTTTAACAAATCATAAGCTTACAAATGATGTCAGATGGTGCATTTACATGCATGCAGTAGTTCCATATAAAAATAGGTGGTGGTAGACATAACGGTTCATACTGGCTTTAATCAGTTATCCACATGATGTGTTCCATCTGAGATTTAATGTTAATGCTGCCTAATGACAAATGAAATTAACTGAACACTCTAAAATTACTTCATCTGAGTTTGTTTTCTCTACTGTGGGTTTTATTGTCATTACATTTGCCTGGTTGCTGTCTGTTTCCAGCCAGCAAACCCATTATCTTTGTGATTTGTGGTTTTGTGTAAGAGTCTGTCAAAGAACAAAACTGTATCCTATATACAGCATACCCATTAAATGACTGGAATATGCTGGACAGAATGATATGCTTTCCCTTATTTGTATTAAGAATACTACATCACTGCAGAGGTGCAACATTTATAGCAACATTTTAACATTCATAGCAATTTTATGAGCTTTGACAGCTTGCTCTAGCATTCAGATCAAATGTGAATAAAATTTGCCTAGTGAAAAAGGTCACGACTGAAGGGGAAAGGTCACAGGATGAGAAAGACGCATTTGCCTCTGGTAGAATTTGAATTCATCTTTAGCTAGGTGATCCTTGACCTGTAAATTTGAAAACCTCAGTCTAAAATGCCAATCTATAGTGGAAAGCAAGAGAGCAGGGCTGATTTCTCTTTGGCCAGTAAAAGCATAGGGTTGAATGTTCTGGCTTTTATAGTGTTGACCTGAAAAAAACAAATCTGAGCAGCGTGAGTATAGAAAGGTGAACAGGAATGGGTATAAAACTAAGAATATTTTGCATTAATGGTAGAAATGGGGATGAACTTTAAGGCATTTCCATGTGGACTGAATTAATTTTAAATCAACTCGCATCTCCAGGGTTGGGGGTTTGAATCCCACCTCTGCTCTGTGTACATAGAGCTGTTTCAGGGTTTCCTTCCCTGGTCACAATACATGTATTGTAGGCTGATTGGCATGTCTAAATTAGTGTGTGCGTGTGTGTGTGCGTGTCTGTGTGTGTGTGTGTGTGTGTGTGTGTGTGTGTGTGTGTGTGTGTGTGTGTGTGTGTGTGTGTGTGTATGTGTATGCTTATGTACCCTGTGATGGAATGGCAACCTGTCCATGGTGTAACTTTCATTGTACCCCAAGTCCCTGGTATAGAATCCAGGTTTCCTGCAACCCCTTGTAAGATAAGCACTACAAAATGGATGGATTGGTAATAAGAAATGTGGTGGAATCAATGGGTGGAACATTTATAGTTGACAATAAATTTGCTGATATTGAATGTTTACTCGTCTCGTGAGCAGATCTCAGTTATTATCTTGTTTGGTATAATTCAGCAAGATAATATAATACCATTGTACAGTTATGGTATGACAAAGTTTACAGCGGCTTTGTATAGATTAGAAACGTAAAAAATTAAAACACCTACCTAATGTCATAATTGTGACCTCCTAGGAGGATTTGAACGCACAGTTATTTCCCATGCAAAAACTTTATTAGGCTATCCAAAAAGATAGCCTTGTAGATCTGCACTGTCTATAAAAAAGAAAGGAAATAGAGCTTCAGTTTACATACTAGACCACATTATAGCCTTAAATATGAGCATAAGAGCAGCTCAATCATTTCCATTTACACAGCCAATTTACAAAACCGATTAATGGTTTGGCTCCATCTATGGCTTTAGACTGAACTGTGGTGTGATTTTGCTAGATCATCTAAATAGAGATGTGAGCAGGACAAATCACTAGCCCAGGTGCCTGGGGCACATTTCATATCTGGGAAATTAGTTTATTATTTATTGTTTCTTGTTGGACCAGTTGTATTAACCAGAAAAGGAATTGACTTTATTGACTTTTCATTCTGTATGTGGTCTACAACACACATGGATGTATATATAGTCACATGTTTCCAAATCTCACCACCTGCTGCGCGATACGCATCAGCCTAAGAATGGTATGAACAATGATATACAGTACTGATTTTATTAAGCAGGTACAGTATGATGTTTGAATGACAGATGATCTTTTCAGAATGAGGAACATGCAGCTTTGCAAAACACAACTTACATGTGACATGAGAAGAGAACATTACAGTCAAAATTCTGGCTATTGAATTGACTGTCGTAAGCACAAAAACAGTGTGATAATCATTCATTTCCCTTCGTTAATATTAATGCATGGATGCTTTACTAGCTTTGCCGCACGTTATTACATTCTGTTAGCTACCATTTTTTAGCCGTCAGTTTGTTTCCAGGCAACCAGAACATCGGCTTTCACTTTCCCAGTGGGCGAACTAATAAATGTATGCCTTGTCCTCCCCTAAAGAAGACGAAATCCTCATTGTACTTTCACAGCTTAGTAGTTCTCCCCAGCTTCAGTGCTCAATGACCTTTCCCATTAGAAATCACTCTATCCTTATTTACATTCATCATTATTAAGCAAAATCCATTTGCTTCAAGGAATAATTGAGTGAAAGTTATCTGTATTCATTCTCAGATGTATATAAAGATTTGAAACACAAGCAAATTACTACTAGCAGAAAGTACTTGGCAGTTTTTTTTGATGGCGAGAAAACAGCTAATGCACTGGGTCAGGTTGTAAATGCTATTAGATAATAATATTAGTGTTGGAGCGATATGGAGTGGCTGCTACAAGACAAACTCTAATCACTGGGGAAAAATCATGTGCTCTGAATAGTCACTCCAACTCCACTTCACTTCACACACATGCCTTTGTTATTAGTAGAACAGTCTAACAGAACATAAACATGTTTATTAATAATGTAGGAATGAAATAGGAATAGAAATAGGAATAAAATAGGAATAAAAACAGGAGTAACAGGAAAGTCATTTGGGGTTTCCAGTATATGCCGTGCTTTGTAGTCTGATATTGAACGTGACTCTGCATTAGAATTGCTTGTGCACTGGTCCGGGACGAGATGTGCTTGTGTTCCTTTGTGTTGACGAGTTGAGGTAAGGCCCAAAATTGTCTCTTTGTCATGCCCTAAGATTTGATGTGACAGCCCACTCCGGAGCCCCATGGGTAGGATTTGTACTTGTGCGAACATCTCAGCCCTTACCATCAAAACATCATGCAGCTGATATACCAGAGGATCTGTTGCCTAGCTACTGGTCAAAGTTGAGATTAATGCATAATTGCATTGGTAATGCATCATCCCACTTCCATATATAGTTTTCATATGTTTTATAACCAAACTGAAACCAAGTGCAAATGAACAGCGTTGCAACTGCATTTCAGTTTATTTTGCAAAACATATAGAAAAAATATATTTAAATGGATGGTAGTTAAGTAGGACTGTACTGATAGTAAACTCTTAAGACATCCTTAGTGCGTGCAAGAAAATAACTATCACTCCAGTCAGTATTCTTAAACGATAAGATGCATTTCTGATTCGTCGTATCAGGCAGACGTCATGCATATGCTCACCTGTTTGCTTCTATCATTTAGGTCAGTAAGTGCAGACACCTCAACTGATGCCTTCAAAAACAATATCACTCTCTTCACACGCATCTTGGACAGACTCCTGGATGGCTACGATAACCGGCTCAGGCCTGGACTAGGAGGTGAGATTTGACACTTATTAACAACATCGCATGTCCAAGTGCTGACTTTGAATTTATAGGTGTCGCAGAAGTTTTTTCGAAACATTTTTTTCTGCTTTTTTGCAGAAAAAATAGGCCTTTAATTAAATTGACAAGCACTCCTAAAAGTTCTCCGCAAGTCCTTTGCCTCAGCTTTTAAAGCCTGTGAATAATTTATGGCCCCTTTAAGATTAGATGCCCAGTGCTTCGTCAAGTGTTTCCTCAGCATAATGAACACGCCTGACCACTCCTGCACTTTCCCACAAACAGTTAGTTGAAAACTTCCATTTCTAAAACCACAGTTGCCAAGTCAGTATTTGATTCGAAGCTTGTTTTTTTGTGTACTGGCATCGTAGAGCTAGCGTGTATCCTACCAACAATCTGTAGATTCGAAGCTTTTCCTCGTGTAACCTGGGATGATGGACAAGCAGGTAAACCTTGGTAAATTGTAGGTACTTACTGAAGCTTAATCAGTCCCTCCAGGATTTTTTGATTTTGCAATTGCAGAAATTAACAGAAAATGAAACAAAATTTAAAAGGGCTTGGCTTCTTTTTAAAATGACCTTATCTAGTTTTCCAAGATTTTGGCCAAACTGTATCGTGTAACGTCTTTACAGCATGCAATCAGTCAAAGTGCTCTTCGATTCACGTGCAGTGAACATGAGTGCAGCTAGAGAGTAATTTAGAAAGTAATTGCATATGTCTTTTCACTGGTAGTAGTGTGAAATAAGCATCCTGGTCTTGTACTGCAAGATCAAGCATTTTTGAAAAATCATAAAAAAAAATTCTGCAAAATTCTTGAGGGACTGCTTTAAAAAAAATACACAAATTGACTCACCCTACAGCAAATTTTACTGCTGAACACCAAAGTCTCACTGCTTTCCAGAAAGAGTTATGCCTGGAGCTCATATTCATAGTCTTTCCACCTGCTTTCATAACAGTTCAGGCCAAATAGATACCCGCAGCATTAAAAACTGGCAAAGAATTAGGCCTAAATAAATGGCAAAATCTATTTACCACCTAAAAACCCTGTAAAACCCTCTACAGGTCTCTATAAGGTCGGTTTTTGTAGACTAACCCACACATTTTCTAGTGGTGAAATTGACGGTTTTCAGTCTTGAGTAGGGTGCATAGCAAGTAGGATCTTACTAACAAACTCCTCAGAGTATTTGCTACAGATATAAAAGTAAAAACTGTGAAATGCTGTTTTTGTTTCACCTCTAGCCACCGCTCAAACATATCACCCGTTTGTCAAGTTTGGTGTAATTACATTCTTCATGGCTTCATGTCACTGCATGTTGTGTCTGCTATAACACTTTTTGTCACATTCAGAGACAGTGTCATGCTGAATGATTAGCTTAGTCAAGCTCCATTCTTTACTGACTCCATATAATCCACTGCTTGTCCAAATAATGTGCTTTTGGTAGTACATTTAACCTCTGTCATTAAGGGATAAAGGGAGACTTTGGCAGTCAAAAGGTCTTGTGATAACTGAACGATTATATGACAAAATTGATAACATTAAATACCATTACACTATTGATTTTCCTTCACAAATAATTTCAATGTTTACTTGATGTTTTTCGCCTGTCTGGGTGCCAGACTGTGTCAGCATGCTGGTATGCTGGTATGCTGCTTTATCCGTGTTGTTGTCCGCAAACTGTCCGCCTGCCATATCTTAATGAAGCTAGCTCTAATAAGCAGTGGCCATTAGTCATGACTTGGTTCTCAAAAGATTTAAGAGTATTATACACATCTTACTATAAACTATAAACTGTACCCTACAGTTTTCTCTTGTATAAAGGCTCATTTTGTTGTATGGTGGTGGAGCGAATAGCACCACCTCACAGCTGAGTGTTCACTCCTGAGCTCAAGTTACTGCCTGTGTGGAGTTTCTGTGTGTGTTCTCCCCATGTTTGTGTGGGTTTGCTTCAGAGGTTTCCTCCTACCTTTAAAAAAAAAAACATGCCATTAGATGTGGGCTTGCTGCTCTGCATTGAACAACATCTTATTTGGGATGTGTTCCTGCCTCACACCCAGTGTAGGGTTAAAAAAAATATACTGTAATTTCTGCAGTATACAATGTTATATAGGTTTGTTGTGTTGCATTAAAAACACTTATAGGCAATATGAAACGTTTTTATTTAAAAAAAAATTTGTAAAAATAGATGTTTTTGTAAATAATTGAATAATAAAAAAGAAAAATCAGTATGATAAACTAATTTCTGTTAAAGCTGCTTAGAGTGAAACTGTTTCCCCTTCTTTCTTTTCATTTTCATCTGATGATCTTTCATATTTTAAGACAAAATAGTCCTGGAAAGTATTCAATGCCATGACTACTGGTGATGTTTTTGAACTAGGAAGTGAAATTTTCCATCGTGAACACAATGGAGTGATAAACAAAGTGAAAGTGTAGTTATAATAAATATGAACACTTTTCGAATGCTTCTCAGCCAATCAGCTTAGTGGACCAGAACTGACTCTCGTATATTATATAAATTATAACTTTTTAAATAAAACCTTACTGTATCTAAATAGTAAAGTAGATTTTAAAATACATAAAATCTATTTAAATTAATGACATTAAAATACAAATGCCAAATCAGCAATAAATATAATAAAATAATGTAAATATAATATAACATCACCAGAGTGTGAAATTATTGTCATTATAAATCGGTCATTGAGATTTCTGTTGATTTGAGGTTTTATATTTTAATGTAATCAAAGTTAATATACTTAATTTATTCTATTTCATATTGTGCTAAATTAATGCACATCTGCTGTTATTAATATAACCCTGTTATCAGGCAGGGGGTACATGAGCTACAGGCAATTTGTTCCTGCCAAAATTACCATCCTTGTTTCTTCGTATCTAAACAGCACAAGGGCTAATTAAAGCTTTCCTGGATGATCAGCATTCACTGTGTCTACATTGAGGTTAATTTCAATTCTTTGAGGATCATTTAAAGAATTTCAGGGTGAACATTGACCAAAATCTCCTGCTTTTGTGTTGACATGGAAATATATTATTAGAGGTTTGTGTGTGATTTTTAGAGCCCTCTTCTGCCTGCTAGGTGAATCTCAATTGCAGTGAAAACACTCATTTATTTCCCCTTTCCAATCCACCCCTCAACCCCCCATCAACATCAGCCAACATCCCCCAACCTGCCCCACACACAATCAGTTGATTACTTTTACAAATGGAACAATTCCTACAGGATGTCTAAAAAAAAAAAATTCAACAACTGTGATATTAAAGGTGTTTATCTTTATAAGGGCTTTTCACAGAGTCAAGCCTGACTGATTTTGTTTCACATTTCAAACTGCTAATACTTTACCCGGGCTTAACAATTAATCCTGGCTATTCATAGTCTGTTGTTTTACACTGTACATTAATAAACCCTGGGCTCGCGTTCTTATTTGCATATTTGCGGTGTCAAGAACCATGATTGGATAAATACAGTGTGGGACCGCTTTAAATAACAGCTTGTCTGGGATTCTCATCAATGAGGAAAAAAGGACAGGTTTGTCTTTCCTTGTCTGACCAGGTATTGTTATCTTTTAATGCCGTCTAATTTTTTTTGGCCTTTTAAAGTTTGCTGTGAAAGTTGACCAGACGTTCGGGTTTTTTGGTGTCGTATATTTCCACCTTACTACTGCCTGTCATTACCAAGCTGTTTTTGTGTCGCTATGTCCTGGTTTTTACGTGATATGAGGCACATGCTGAATTCATTTCCTGATTCAGTTTTTGCTCCTACCTGGGGTTAAAATAAGGATATCAAACAATAATTGCGACAGTTATTTTTATTTTTATATCTAACACATATCAGTTGCTGAACTAACATCAGTTGCTGAACTAAATTTATTTCTATGCAAGAAAATTTTGCATCATCTGTATTGATTGTGTGTATAAGAATGTTGACTTGTTTTATTCTTCCATTTAATGTATTATTAAAAAAGATTCTTTACAATGACTGGGTAAATGGAAATTTTATTCAGTCTGCCTCAGTCACTTTTCTCTTTTCTGAGATCCAGGACTACACACAAACATGTTTTGTTCGCACTAAGCTGTCACTCAGAATATTACGCCGTATCCAGATTTAGTTAATGTGCCTCATACAAGAGTGTTGGAACGTAACCATGACGACAAGCATAAATTAAGATTAGGACTGGACTGGATTTAGCCTTCAGCATTGTTTTTGGTATTGCTATGATATATTTTATCAATACTAGCAATACAACGGAATGATCCTGTTATATTTATGAAGATTAATCTTGATCTGCCAGTCTCCTCTCTAAGTGATGTGCAGCACATTATCCTGACATCACATTTATACTGGAGAGTAAACACATTATTGAGTATTGTAGCAGAATGAATTGATTATGTATGTAATCTCACTGGCTACTTGATCAAACATGTGGACAATGCAAAACAATTATACAAATATAGGTCAAGGGTTTCATTTTATGTTCACATCAAATAGCGTGATCATGTGACATGATTGTTGATGCTAGACGTTCAGGTTAGTGTATATTAGATACTGCTGGGATTTAAAGATTTACACCGAATGGTGTGGAAAAAAGAATCTGTGAACAACAGTCCTACATGTGCCTTGTTGTTGAGAATGGTCGTAGGAAAATGCACAGACTGCTTTGAACCTACATTACTGTATAAGAACCAACCATCCCTATAAAATAAAAAAATAAAAAAACTCTACAACCACGGTGAGCCGAAAAGTATATCAAAACTCACAACACATTGAGTTTTAAGGCATATCTGTTACATGGGTTCCACTCCAGTCTGTCAAGAACAGGAACCTCATGCTATAATGGGCATAGGCTCACCAAAACTGGACAGAAAAACATGTTGCCTTGCCAAACATATGTAAAGCTGTGCTTATTTTCTTTGAGCCTGTGGACACTGATATACTGTGTTCATATATAGAGACATCAAGTGAGCTCTGTCAGTGAGTTTTATTAAATCATTCATTAGTCAGACATTCTGGTATGTATTCCATGCAGGAGGAAACGTATAGGAGCTTAGTACACCATCCACCTCCTTCAGACCCTTACAGAAGCGAAAGGACAGAAGGATGCCGTAGATGAATTTGGTGTTTAAACCGAGATGAGGGTACATATAATATAACAATGCTTCTTTGAATCTGTATATAAATGTGACATTTCTCTAACCACATACCAAATAATGTTTAGGATCATTGTCTATGTTTTGCTAAAGAGAGTTTTATTGACCGATTGATTGATGTGGGGCTGTGATGAAGAAAGGTCCCTGAGCCTTACTGGAATCAATTATTGCTAAACTTAAATTATCACAATGCTTGGAAAAAAAAAATCATATAGTGATAGTATGCTGAAGAGTGTTTTAAAACTCACTAATAGCTAATAGCAAGCTAATTTATACAATGTGCATCAACGTGGCATTACAATGTAACAGAATGTCTTGGAGTGCAGCATGAATTTAGGTTTGTCACACAACAAACGATAGGCTGTGCATGGAAATGGAGCAACAATTCCACAAGGCATTAGCTCCTCCAATAATTTAAATTTTAAATATGCAATGTCATTGACTCAAACGGCTGAAATCCCTCGGGAAAAGTACTTAGAAGCCAAAGTTGGCATGAATTAGCTGGCAACAGTGAACACTGGTAAGATAGCAGAACACCAAAATGTAAAAATACTACAGTCAGCTTGTTTTTTTATTGCTGCTTTGTACCCTTAACTATTAAGCCTTACATTTTTACGACCTGTTGTGCAGCTCGATCTAGTATTCTTTCCTGACCATCACCTAGCCTATCAAAATTGCTCCAACTTCATTGAACGTATTTCTATTGTTACCGTACCACTGAGGCTGATTAACTTTAGCACAGTTAATGATCAGCAAGGGCTCAATTTCTCACTGTCTGAAGAAACAGGTTTATTGTCATCGAATTGAGGATTTAATGCTCTAATAAAAACTACATCCAGGTGCAGCATAGACAGATTTCTGGTTATTATTTCACCCTCAAGAGATCATTGACGGTGTTGAAGGTAAAATTATAGCCTTGTTCTCCACTCCGGGGAGCTTGGATTAAAGGCGAGACACGTGACAGACCTCTTGTTGCTGAAAAGTGTTTTATACAGACGACAAACCTGCTGGATGCTCGATTGCAGACTGAAACGTTCCCCAGCATATGTACACATGCATATACAGTAGTGCATTTTCCATCACAGCATGAGAGATGTGCAAAATTTCAAAGACAGCAAGGACTGAAAATGTTGCATACTGCTGTGTTTTGTCTTGCTTATGTCAATTGAAAAAGCAAGTAGTGATAGAGTAACAGAGTTGCATTGTTCTTGAGACAGGGAGAGAAAAATAAGAGTTAGAGAAAAATAAATTGTGCAGCTCCAATGTCAACCTATCAGAGTCAAACTGCTGTCATCTGGAGTAAGCTCCTGAATATGTGAACATATCTCATCTATAAGTGTCTCCAGGCTGGAGGATTTCCCAGGAGGCAAGGCTCCATATCAACGCATCCCATCTGGCAGGATCCTCATTCTAGCGTATGCTCCCTGAACTGTGGCCTTTCTCAAGCATGACCCAGCCACTTTACATTCAGCCACACAACACCCTGAAGAATAAACCAGGTCTGTAAACTCTAGTAGGTGGAGGATATGGCTGAAGATAATCTAGATGGAGACAGAAATTTGTGGTTCAAATTGTTTTTGTTTACCAGCATTACAAATGTAATAACACCGGAATTGGAATCACGGAAAAACACTAAACAATGGTTGATGTGTTCATTGACTAAAACGCTTGATCTGTATATACATGATTTTGCACGATTAAGCTTCTGCCACAGGACTGGCTGACTGGACATTCACATGAATAAGCAGGTATACAGTAGATGCGTTCCTACTACACTGCCTGCTGTGTTTTTTATGTTTTATTTTTATTTATTTATTTTTATTTAATTCCGGCATAATTGTCGAATGTCAGCCTCTGTGACCCACTGCAATTATTTTAATTATGCATCCTTGTGAAAACAAAAAGAACACAGCGTACAGAGTCAATGAAGGCAAGAGCTTCTCTGTACTGTACAGTATGTATGATCTGACCTCAGTCTCACAAGTAGTGTCTTGTGATGGGATTGTGTGTCATGAAGCACTTAAATGCATTATGAGAGCCGAGGCACAGGGTAAAAAAACATCAAGGCAAAGCTAGGTCTTTGAAAGCAGCATTCCTTCCTCTGTCTGAGATGAATTAACCAACCTACATTACAGATCTATTAATAAACCAGAACATCATCCCGGGGCTCTGAATGCACGCCTCAGTTTTAAACAGTAAATTATCACCAAGCCCTTCAGGGCACCTGCTTTTAATTTAAGACATGTATGAAAAATAATACTATTGAATTTATTTTATACTGTATACGTTTCAGGTATATATAGAACTGCAGTAAATGCTCGCTCTTCTTGCTGTGGGAAAAGCTGAAAGATCATTTAAAGCTTTTAGTTGAACAGAAGCCATTGTTTTATTGGTAGCATCGTCTGATAAACTACATCATTAGATTTTCATCATCTTTAGTTGGTACATCTCTTTCCCAATGAATAGTCAATCAAATAAATTTTATTATCGACTCTTGACACAGAATACAGAACTGAATTTTTAATATATACTCTTTGACCGATGACTCTGAGCCCGATCGAGATCCCGGAGGTCTTTTTTACAGCACGTTGTTTAGAGTTAATGAGCAACACTTAACGATCCACATCCAAGTCTTCTGAACAGCCGCCACAGAGAGAACAATAAGACAAGAAAAGGCACTTTCTGAGTCAGCCAGGCCTAAACAGGCACAAGGGTGAGCAAAATGACACAGACAGCCAGACATAAAAAGAAAGAGAAATATCTATTTAATGGCAATCACCAAAATAGAAGCAAGAGTCCTTCAGTGGTAGAGAGACAATGCAGAGCCAAAAAAAAAACAGCACTGAGGTGGATTTACAAGCACTTCAAGACACCTTTTCATCTTCATTTCACATGGGAGTATAGTGAGGATAAAATAGAAACTCCATGTACTTGTTAAAAAAAATTGACTTATTTAAGTAGTCCATGAAAATTCCTTTATCAGATGATTTTTTGGCTCTTATCCCATTCTCTTTTTCAGATCGGGTCACCACGGTGAAGACTGATATCTACGTTACCAGTTTTGGACCTGTTTCAGACACCGATATGGTGAGATCACTGCTCTTAATCTTGAAAATGCCACAAAGAAACACATTTATCTTACAAAAGTAACCTTCAGAAATAGGTCTTATCAGTGTAACTTCAGGTGTTATGATTGAAATCTTCATAGTCTCATAACCTATAACAAAGATTTCATGTTTTCATGGCATCATTGTAGACATTGTAGTGTATATGTGAAAAAACACATGCTGGTGGAGAAAATAAAAGTAGTGCGGGAAAAAAAATGCTGCAAAATCTATTACAAATCCCTTGCACATTTTTATATACCAAAAGAAAATCACAGTCCTGTGCAGAACTGCAGAACCGAAAATGCAATTTTCTACATTTTATAGTTGTTTTTTATGACAAAGTTACAAACATGCTCGAACTGAAGTCAAATTTTTGTTGTTGAGTTCCTTTTTTTTTTTTTTTTTTTTTTGAAGTCTGCATAGAAACAGAGGACAAATCTGTTGGATGGGACTGTTCACTACACAGAAGCTACTCATGAAACCATGATAGCATAAAAATAAGGGATCAAACTGAATGACATCCATTCATCAAATCAGTTTAACAAAGTGACAGTTCATTTGAAATATTTTGGGTAGAAACCACAATTATTTTTTAACATGTTTCCCTTACTCTGCTCAGTTTTGTCAAAGAGGGAGAGAGAGAGAGAGAGAGAGAGAGGGAGACCTCATGTGTGAGGGGGCCAGTAGTAAATTGACAGTGGCCAATAGTGGCCCTGCCGGTATCAGATGCCACCATATAAGGGGTGAAATGAAAAGCAATGCCACCTGACTGCACCCCTGCCACACTGAATTAGATTCTCCTCCCCTGATAAGCCAGAGGAAGCAGCTCTATGACTCACGAATCCGCCAGCGCAGCTGTCTCCATTATCAATTCAAATAGTGACACAGCCAAAGCTTTTTAATGCAGGTTTTAATCAGAGCAGTCTTCTAAGCATGGAACCAGACACAGCATGGGGTGAAAAGGAGGCAAATCTATTCATAAATCGCACAGGAGGTGTATTCAGATGTTTAAAGATATAAATATACATATGCGTATAATACATGTTACATGTAACACAGTCCTCCAAATAGATGTATTCGGATTTAGCCCATTTTATCATAACGCTGGCGTTTCATTCTGCTGGCGGAATGGAAATCGACTTACAGTATAAAACATTTTCAATCAGAATTCATTCTTTTATTTCTACAAGTCTGATAAAAATTGGTCAGGACACTGTTGGCTTTCAGTTCTTTTTTTTTACCTCTGTTGGAACCATACACAGAATTTTAGTGGTTGAGGGAAACACCTTCAAATTTTAGATGCTCATGAGCAAGCACTTGGGTATGTCAAAGATCAGAAATGGTTTTAATATCACAGTTTAGTCTAAAGATTAAAACAGCTTGTGTACCCCCCCAAAAAAAGGGAAAAGAATGAAACCTGAAATGGGTGTGACCTAAACACGAAATGATTTCCTCGTTGTTGTTGTTTATATTGCCCTTGGGAAACGCTGCAAAATTCTACAAAAAACAGAGGTAGAAAGGCTATCACTGTCAGCAGGGTGTATAAATTCTGGCTCTGACATTTCCTCAACCTCAGCTACATACATCACTCGAGTTTATAATTAGTCCAAAAAAGAAATGTGCATTTGCAGCCATTTGGGGTTTTTTCGTTTTTGTTTTTGTTTTTTCACACCTGCATGTGATATTATCTAACAAATTGAGTTTGTTCTCTTTCCAACATATGTAGGCTTTCTTTGTCTTGCAAGCTTCATATCTGACAGCTCGCTCACAGCTGCATGAAAGTCAAAACGTCCTACTTATTTTGCCTCCCACGGGCTTCCAGTGTTGATGCACACCTCAGCCATTCAACCTGAATTAATATAAACCAGATGCCTCGTGAACCTTACCGGCATGTTTTAAAAAAAATGAATGCATGAATAGATTAATCTATTAATAACGCTGTTCATTCTCAATAACATTTTTATATCATGTGTTGAAGCTTGAGACATTAGAATTTCTAAGTTACTTTCTACATGCTAATATTTTGGAGCAGTTGAACAGTATTACTGTATACTGCAATGACAGCATTGCGAGACACTCCTGTATGGTGTGCACTTTGTGCTTGGTACTTTTGCTTCAGAGCACCAGCTCTGTCCTGACCGTGTAAGATTAAACAGTTAAAAAGCACAAAGAATCGCAAACCAGCAGGACACGTCTCATCTCGCCTCCACCACTCGTGCCCATGTTCCGGTTCCTCTTTCTAGCTCTCTGTCCAAATCCTCCAAAATCCATCCCTTGTCTTCTTCCACGGGTCTCCCTGTGTCTCTTATCATTACGACTCGTTCCATTCTCTCAGCTACATGCTGGATTAGACTAGCCCTGGAGAGGGACCTGTGTCTTCTTTCTCCTCTTTCTTTCAGGGAATAATGATGTGAAGCATTAATGTATAGCATCTTTTCAGCCCTCCTCTTTACTGATTTACAGACTGTCCCCCTTCCACAGAAGAGACGCACAGGCTCAACAGGCAGGTCCAGGCTTTTCTTTGATATATTTTTCATTTTCAAAGACAAATTGTTCTATTTCTTTGCCTGCACACATTCTCAGGAGCTCATCCTTTCTCTCATTCCTTCCTCACCTTCCCCTCTCTTTCTCTCTCTTTATTTCAAGGGGTTTGACAGTTGTCATTTTTTTTTGCACCTTTTGAAATGGATTTACTTTCGTTCTTCTAACAGCAAAGCCTTTCATGGATCCTACGTATTCCATACTGTTCCCTTCGCAATTAATGAAAACGATTCTTCTGTGTTTCATTTCATTTTTTAACCTGATGTTACATAATCTCCAGGTTCTTTCCAAATATCTTACCTGCAGCATTAGGCATCGAACGTAAGACAAGCTTTGATCATTGATCCGTCTGATGAAGTAGCCTCTAATGAATTATGGATGTTTATAAAAAATGATTAGATCTACTGGGCTGTACATGGCCTTAAACATCTAAAGACCGCATTTTTTTCTTCTTTTTTTTTAAGCGCCTTTCCATTATAATGATGATGAATGGTCTTATCGTGTATTTGGTGTTTTATCCCTTGTTGTCAAGTGCTATCGATTGTTGAGGTAAGATCTTGGTGCTGTATCTAAAGGACTCGAGGCAGTGAATAAAACCTTTTTTTCTTTCACTCAATCCTGTCTCACAGCTTCTCTTCGCTTCTGCCTTAGGATCTTTTGAACTTTCATTTTCAGACTTAATACTGTACTGAAGTGAAGTCTGCCTATAAACAGAAAATCGATATATGCTGCAAAGAGTTGGGATGGATCACACAAAAAGCACATCATTTGTATATTTCAATTTGAATTTTTCACTTTAATAATGTTTAATTTTTTAATCATTTTTAAAATGAAAAGCCATTTCATGTTGTATAAAGTTTAAGTAGAATTCTGTGTATCATAACAGCTTTATGTTCTAATTGTAATAATGAAATTTCCAATGAAGGAAATGTATCTTGCATTGAATCTTACATTTAATAAGAGGTGCACAGAAAGAAATAGAAAGAAAATTAATAAAGTGTGAACATTAGGATCCATATAAACGTAAACACAGGGAACCCCAAGAACTCATGAGAATAGTGTTACATTTCGCGTTTATGGCCCAGTTTACTATAATCATTAGGTGCTGTCATCTCTGTCCCTGGGTGACCACAGTGAGTCGCATCTCGACCGGATTGTACAGTATCTAGTAAATTAGTGTTAGGGTGTGAATGTGATACAGACGAGGCTTCCCTCAGACTCAGAGGAGAGGCCAGGCCCAGTCAGTGATGGATGAAAGGGAACACTGTAGGTTACTTTGGTTTGATAAAACAGCTTTTCACCTGCCTTGGATTCCTGTGGATAGAGGCTGGGGGCCTGGGAATGACGACAGGAAATAAAGAGGGAAAATGAGGTGCGCTAAAGAGGAATTAGGAGCAGTAGGGTGAGAATACGACAGGTAAAGTGGAAAAAAAGAAAGTAAAGCTTGGGAAAGGGCAGAGATTGTTTAGTGGCTGAACTGCTCTTCAGCCAACAAAGGTCGATGATTGGACTGCCAGGGTCAAATAGACACATCACTGCTTTTTTCTGGAGCTGCTTATGCTGCACCTGCCTTATCCTGCACCTGATATCCTGCACACACAGCCCTCACACTAACAGCTGGTTGTTTTACTATTAACGTATTTTCTCTCTC
This sequence comes from Tachysurus vachellii, assembly GCF_030014155.1. NCBI lineage: Eukaryota > Metazoa > Chordata > Actinopteri > Siluriformes > Bagridae > Tachysurus > Tachysurus vachellii. The sequence continues at coordinate 10,683,821 of NC_083472.1, forward strand.
TCTCTCTCTCTCTCTCTCTCTCTCTCTCTCTCTCTCTCTCTCTCTCTCCTCTGTGCTTATGCTCATTTTTTTTCTTGCTGTCAGCATCCCAAAGCTGTTGTATTTACTTTATTAGGGTCAAAGGTGTTTTCCAAGCAGCAAATATTAAAAAAGTAATGAGAATTTATTTTATTGCTTTATATTTGATATTGACATAGAGTTTTATCCCATATGCTTTTATTATAGTAATTCAGTTTAATACTAACCTTCAGCCAATTGAATTGTCTTTCATAATAACAAAATGATTATAAAAGAAAATAAAACAGGAATCCTGACTTTGTTAATGTAATGTAATGTAAATTTGAATGTAAAATTTTATATTTTTACATCTTTATATTTTGCTGGATTTTTTTACTGTCAGGTGTTTGCTACTGTTTTATTTAAATATTTAATTCTGCAATAATAACTGTGCATTGCCAAATTTACAGCGTTCTAGCTTAGAGATGATCAAGATGATGATGATTTTTTAATAATACTCACTCACCCACTCACTCATTTTCTACCGCTTATTCAAACTACCTCGGGTCACGGGGAGTCTGTGCCTATCTCAGGCATCATTGGGCATCTAGGCAGGATACACCCTGGACGGAGTGCCAACCCATCGCAGGGCACACACACTCTCATTCACTCACGCAATCACGCACCACAGACAATTTTCCAGAGATGCCAATCAATCTACCATGCATGTCTTTGGACCGGGGGAGGAAACCGGAGTAGCCAGAGGAAACCCCTGAGGCACGGGGAGAACATGCAAACTCCACACACACAAGGCGGAGGTGGGAATCGAACCCCCCAACCCTGGAGGTGTGAGGCGAACGTGCTAACCACTAAGCCACCGTGCCCCCCTTTTTTAATAATATGTTTTGACAAATAGTAATAATATCAAAACTCTATTTTATCTTTAGCAAACATTATTTTCCTGTTTTTGCTGCATAACATCAACACCTTGATCACCTACTAGCTCATTCTTTCTCCCTACGGTGTATTTCCTTTCCATGTTTTTCAATGTACTGTATTACATGTTTTCAATGTACTGTATTTCCTTCAAAATCCTAATTGAACTGTGTGAAATAAAAACTGATTTAAATCTAATCAAACTCTCAGCATTTCACCTACTGTGTTATCACATGATCTTATTATCCCAATACAAGAAATGATACTACAGTAGATGACTAGCCAGTATTAATTGTTAGACTATGCAATATTTATTTATGCTAACTCACATAGACACAATCAAGTGTTGTATTGGATTATGTGTACACAGTAAGAATAAAATACAATAGCTTGAAATGATTTGGAGCAAGATTTGCTTTCAACAGTCCAGATTGCATCATTAAACTGGTCTAGTCATTAATTATTAAAAAAAAATTGGCAGTGAGTTTAAGAACAAAGATGAAAGCTTCTGTCAGTGTTACATAGATTCAATTATTTTCAAACTTAAAATGAAAAAGATGAAAAAATTCAGTATAAAAGACTTTGGGCGCTAAAAGGAACATGATGTTTCTTTGTTTAATTGTCTTTTCAACCAGGAATACACAATAGACGTGTTCTTCAGGCAGAGCTGGAAAGATGAACGGTTAAAGTTTGAGGGACCAATGAACATCCTGCGTCTCAACAACCTGATGGCCAGCAAAATCTGGACTCCAGACACTTTCTTTCATAATGGGAAGAAATCAGTGGCACACAACATGACCATGCCTAATAAGCTCCTGCGTATCCAGGATGATGGCACTCTGCTCTACACCATGAGGTGAATATATATACATATAATATATATATAATATAGACTGAATTGTGTAGCATGCCGCTGACTATAGTATGAAACATGTCTGGTAGAATAGTGCAGCAGTAATGTGTCTTGCAAAACACCAGCATCGTAGGTTTGATTCTTAGCTCAGGTGTGAACTCAGTGTTCGACTTGCAGGGCTTTAAAATTACATACACAAATCATGCTGGAAGAATGAAGTGCCGGTTACTCATGAATTATTATTACAATTACACTAAATGATGCCCCAGTAATGCCTTATGTTTGACTTACTGTATGCCTCACTTGCTATACATAAAGTACGATTCCAGATTTCTTATAAAGTATTTAAGGAATAACCAACCATGTGCTTCTGCTGGTTTATGAAAATTTTATAAAATTCAATTTAACTTGGGAAAAAAACCCTGACTTGAGTTTAGGTTGATGGTATCCTAAATCTGTAACCTAGTGAACTAGTGTTAATGTATTTTTTTATAGAGACTTCAGAGCACTTTAGTACATCGCTTTGGATAAGCAGCTGCAATCAGTTGTTTGCTCACCATCTACGATTTTAATCTTTCTGTTGAAGGTAATTAAATCAAAAATGCATCTTGTCAGTTTACAGAGAAACCCGAAACCGCTGCCAGTGTCCGATAACTTACTGATCGTTACAAAGTGCTGACACCCTTAACTCAATCTGTAAATGTTATTAACATAAATGTCTACGTACAGAAAGCTTTTATCTCTCAACAACCCTTTTCTTTTACAAAGGAAATGAGTTTATAAAAGCCATAGGTTATGCAGAATATCTGCTATAGAAACAAACGTATTAGCATGAGCGCTTTAAAATAAACGTATCATTTTTATTACAGAAATAACTACAATCAAAGCGTACTGCTTGAGGAAGAAAATCCTTCTGATTCATAAATTCAACCCCTGTGTTTGTGGTTAATATTTAAATTTCATCCTCCCATATATAACACCATATATTTTAATTTCTCATTCTTGAGTGTCTAATTTCTGTATCGTGTTTCTGTATCAAAGGGTTACTAGTAAAACCAAAGCGCTACCTACAGTATAGAAGGTCTTGCCCTTTCTTTGAATTTATACATTGGAAGAGCTAAAATGTGTATATGCTATTTCACTTTCTGAGGGCAGTCTGTCTTTGTTAATATAATGTGGCTGACCTTTTCAAAGAGAATGTTATTCACATCAAGATACTAGCAGTTAATATCCTTTTGAGTGAGAGTTTTATAATGGGAAAAACAGGACAATGAATCGTGCTTTGTTCAGCTCATGCTCCAGAATAGGTGTTCTGTAGTGTATCTCTTGCTTCCATGCCTTTATTTTTGCTTTGCTTTGATTTTTTTTTTGTTTAGTTTTATTATAAATGCCCTTGTTTTGCTGACTTATTCCTTAACATTTTTATGTTCACGTTTTATCATAGTACTTAGCACGTGTGGATGTGTGTCACAGGTTGACAGTACATGCTGAGTGTCCAATGCATCTGGAGGATTTTCCCATGGATTTCCATTCCTGTCCTCTCAAATTTGGCAGCTGTGAGTGTGACACTATTCAATTTTGATCACCATATTTGTTTGGAAAGCTTTATTTCTGAGATTATATTCTAAAATTATATATTATTTTAGGGTCAGATTACTGAGGTAATGAATTTGTGTGACTGATGTTCCACAGATGCATACACAACAACCGAGGTGACATACACCTGGACAAAGAATGCCTCAAACTCAGTGGTGGTAGAGGGGGAGAGCTCCCGATTAAACCAGTATGACTTACTGGGACAGACTGTAGGCAATGAGACAATTAAATCCAGCACTGGTGAGTGGCTCTGCATGAACTTCCATAAGAAGCCTTTTTCATCCTGTGTGTGTTATTTTTTTGTTTTTGTTTTTCCTTACACTCCCCTTTTCTTTGCATTTTTCCCCTTACATTAGCGAAGAATTATAATTATAGATATACCACATGGTTGCTATGTTCTAGCAAATACAGTACCACATTTTATTTTCTCTGTTGCAGTATTTATACTACTCTGGACACAACTGAGCAACACAGCTAGAAACACTTACATTTATTTTTCACCACCCATTTCACCTCCACACCCCTTTCTCCTTGCTCTCGATGTATTCATGCTGTGGCCTGGGGTGCCGCTTTTCGCTCGTTGCCATTTAGCGGTTCAGTAAAGCGAACAAACACGGCAAAGGGCGTAGCAGAGGCAAAACCCTTGACAAGACATTCCACTTCTGCTGAGCACAGAAAACCCCCAGTACAGCACCTCACTGGATTTAGAGACAAGCATGGCTGGCATTCCAAAGGAGAAAAACAACATTGTGTCTCTGGTTGTGATCCCTCTCTGTGTCTCTCTGGCTGTACATGTCATTGCCTTTCTCTTCTCTTTCTCTCTTCTCTATTTCACTTTGAATGAGGCAATGTCTGTATAGACATCAGGGATGGAAACACCTACACCTGTCTATAGCTCTGTGCCTAACACAGATGCTGTGATTTGTGCGAAACAGACTGGAAGCATACAACCAGATTTTATTCTGTATTACTGGATTACATGCAACGAAACTATAAACAATACACTTCCTTCTGCAGGAGCATCTGAAATGCCACTATAGTATATGAACAACAAGAGCTCCATCTTCACAAGACAACTGCTTTCCTAGGCTTACGTGGTTTATTTGTCTGTGTGGCAGGGTAAATGTGAACAGGTCATAAATCAATTACCCTATCATTTAAATACAGTACACAGCGCAACACCATACCATGGCTTTAAGTGATTTTGAAACAGAAACACTGTGTATGCTCGTGTTTTACGTGTCTAGCAGTGGAGGATCGATCCTGTCGCTGATTGAACCTTACTCTCTAGTCACCATGGAGCCTTCTGGCTCTATCAAACACGCACTCAATTACTGACGTCTTCCTCGAAACCACATCTCATGAGCGCCTCCAGCTAGATAAGGTCATATAAAGGTCATTTTGCTCCTATATTCTGTCCCCTTTATTATCATTCATCTGATTGTCCAGCTCCACACTGTGCGAATTCTGTTAGACAAGCTGTTGTGTAGTATATGAGCAAAGACACTTCTTGTCTTCATGGACAGAATTCCCAGCAATACTGCTCAAGAGTCCTCAAGGGACACCTTTGTTAAAGACTATTTATTTAGCCAACCAAGAAAAAAAGTCTTGCTGTGAACAGCAGGGGTATACACACAGTATTACAGCACATGCATGTAAGACTAAGCAAAAAATAAAAATATATTTAAATTAAAAATGCAAACAGTGCTGGCCTAAGGCTTTCTCCATGGGTAGGATGGTTAATCTCCTGATTGCATAGTGCCATATTAATCATCTATCATGACAGGGTTAGAATGCAGTCTTTTTTGGGGAAAATTTATAGTACTAAGCACAATGATGTTTAATAGCAGTTTATCCATGTATGTTTATATGTGCTTGAAATTACACGGTGTACCATCATAATATCATCTTAAAAAGCAATAATTCAACAATAAGATTTTTTTTTAAATATACTAGTGTCTTCCTGGAAATGTAAAACGGCATGAAAGACCCAACTGCTTTTCCCAGGTTAAGTGATCTCATACATCAATTATATTGAGGTAGATGGTCGAAGTAGTGCTTTGGGTTGCATCAGATTTCAACTAGCATTTGGTTTCAGTGTTTTTGGGCTCATGGAGTCGTGATCATGATGAAAGTCACATGATTCACAGAAACAGGCTTCGCTGTGTTCTTAACAGTTGTTTTTTTTTTTTTTGACATGTTAGCACCAATTTAAATTAAAAAAAATCTCAATTCAACATTCCCTGGGATCTGTTATCTCTGAGTGCCACTTTGTGCTTTATGGTCTTTGGCTAATGAGAATATCTGTTCTGCTTTGCTTTTCTTTCTACAAAATCCCTTTCTCAGCAATAAGAAATTTCTCTGTGTTTTAGAACACCACTGGAATGTTCTCACGGCTGAAACCTTAGTGTCCCACAACCAGATACTGAGTAATTATTTGACTGGCTTTCTTTCTCTCTCTTCAGAAGATGACCTTTAAAATGCAATCATGTTTTTGAATCTTCCTGTGCATTTTTTTTTTTTTTTTTTTTTTTTTTTTTATAAAACCTCTTCTTGATGCACCCACGTATTTATAATTACCGTTCAGTACCCCGGTGTATTTGCTACACTTCTGGCACACTTTGTTTGTCTAGTCAGTGTCTGGGGATGAAATTTAAAAATGACTTAAAAATCCTTGAGGAAATGTTTGTGAAATAAACCTGCATTTCCTCTGGTCTATTCACAAAATAACAATCCTTGGAGATTGCAAAGAACTGTTTTATTTTATCTGCGTTTTTCCTAATGCTACATAGCCACTTAGAGCAATATATAAATCCAACCACCACGTGCTTCACGATGTGGATGGTGTATAAGGTTGATACATTTTTGTCACAAAACCTTTTTGTCTGTAAATGTAGAACATTTAATACGAGTTGAATAATGTAAGGCACTGTACATATTTAATGTTGGACTGGATTGGCATGCTATTGCTCTTGTGTGACATATTGTGGTTAAATTAAACATGTCATACAGATTTTAGACTGGATTTTTGTAAAAGTTTCTGATATTTTCATCTTGTAAAACATTTAAGCTATGGATTGTTTTTTTTTTCACAAATCAGAATCAGTGAAAATAGTCAATCAAATAGTGAAAAGGCTTGGTATTGACAGGTAGAAAGCTCTGATCATTTACTTCACAAGGCGAGTGTGAAATGAGAGTCCTTATATAATGTGGTCTGTGAAAAGGTGCGTGCAGTCAGTAAAAATTGAACTTGAACTTGTAGTCTGTGTAGTTCTCTGGTACGTTTTTTCCCTAAATAGTTAGTACTATTAATATTAAAAGTTTAATATATTGCTAAAGTGAAGACAATGCAGGTCATAAAGGGATTCTGAGCTCGAGGATATTGAATCACTGTTTGTAAGAACGGAGCCAGAGAGCAAGAAAGTAATCGTGTTTGGATGCTGACAGTGTTAACATGTATTAGTGTCACTAAATCGCTTGTAATGAGGTTTATAGATAGCGTGAGTTGTGAGAAGAATTTTATACTGTATTAATTTTGAGGTAGAACACATAGAGAAGTAATTCTGTGGCAAATGCTGTCAGATTATTGGGCATTTATGTCAGCTGGCCGATTGTCAATTGGAAGTAGTGATGTGTGTGTTGTGCTGTTTGTGGACAATATGAATTTTTCATTTTTGCACTAACAATTGAGGGAATGCAGTTCTAGGTATAGAGGTATTCATAAAGTTTTCTGGTGTTAATGTATCCTTTACAGCTTGTTGCATGTGGATGTGCTGAAATTGTCAGTGATCAGGTACAGTGTAGGTTGTATACGCAATACTGAAAACCTAAACAGCTCACTGTTAAATATGAGCATGAGATTACTCCACAGTGGGGTATTATCCAATTTAGAAACTGTGATTAGGGAGTTTGTTGTCCACCAGGTGGTTAGAGGTGTACGAATAGTGTCATATTAAGACAATTATACTTTTTGTTATGATTGTTTGGTCTATGAAAAGAATGTCTCTGATGACCAGCTCTTTAATTAAACTGTCCTCACTTTCTATCCATATTTGGCTTGTTTTGTTTGTCCAGACCTGAATATAAAGTTATTGGTGTATTATTATTATTATTATTATTATTATTATTATTATTATTATTATTATTATGATAGATAGATAGATAGATAGATAGATAGATAGATAGATAGATAGATAGATAGATAGATAGAACTTTATTGTCATTGCATAGTACAGGTACACAGCAACGAAATGCAGTTTGGGATCTACCAAAAGTCCAAAGCGTAGCAATTGTGCAAATAGACAAGTGCAGATAAATATGTAGCATACTGTATGTACAGCATGTAATATATGTAGGTATATATGTAAACAAGTATACAGCGAATAAATATAAAGCCTATAGCACTGCAGAGATGTGTGGACATTGTTAAAAAGTACAAGTAAATGGTTCTGAGGCTATGGCATTGAAAAAATGTGCAGACACTGTTGTAAAGGAACAACAAGTAGAAGGTTATAAGGTTATGGCATTACATAAGTCTACATTCATGTATAAATGTAAAATATTAGGCAGAATGTGTATATATATCTATATCTATATATATATATATGTATATATATAGATATAGATATATATACACATTCTGCCTAATATTTTACATGTATATATATATGAATGTGGACTTTAGTCTACATTTTGTGTAGTCATACTCTTTAGTCTAGAGTTTGTGACTGGGATGTGAAGAGGATGGTGTAACAGGAGATATAAGATGTGTCCCAAATCACAGAATTATGCACTGTTCTACACCAGTTGGTTTGAGTAGTGTGTTTAAAATGAACATTTCAGGTTGGACACTTACATTTACTGCTTGCGGCTTTGCTGACGTAGTGGAAAAGGCTACCAAGCACTGACACTGGACAAGGGAAAAAACTGAAAATGAAACTCCATTGGACAAGACAATTTTTTTTTCTTTTCAATTAGCCCATATTGTGTGATTTATTTTTCAACATTTTAAAAATTCATGGCCATGCATAAAGTGCATTTGGTATAATTTTCCATAGAATGGGAAACATCTACTTCTGTGTAGTAAAAATTAAGTGTACCATTTGAGATGAAACTGCATTTCAAACACTAGACAGTAGAGCGCATAGTGTAAGTGCCTAGTGTGTAATATGACATTTGGGATGCAGCTATAAAGAAAAAGTGATTGATTTGGAGCAGGATATACATTTTTACTGTGGGCATTCGGCCAGTTGAGAATAAAGGTGATTTATGCAATATCCCCATTTTTTGTTTATTCTAGCAGTCTAGCAGGGGGATATTATTTATTGTGTGTAGATCATTTAAGTGTTCTGAAATGCAGATTCCAAAGTATTTGATAGATAGCTTGCACAATTAAAAGGCAAGTGCCTGACCTCAGCAACTCAGATAAATTGAGTTAGAGGCAGAATCTTGGCATTTGTCCAGTTAATGGAGTAGGCAGACACCTTGTTGTAATTGCTAATCGGATTATGGACTGGTGGAAGGAACAACGAGGGATTTGTAGTATATAATAAGATGATGGTATGTCTTTCTCTGAATGCTTGAGATACTGTTACATTGCCTCATGGTGACCGGCAGTGATTCAATGAAAATTTATATGTTAAACTGTTTTTATATGTATCTATAAGTTGACACAGAGGCACTGGGCATAGTCTACAGTATTTGTATAAGCATTTCTTGAAATAAGATCCAAATCCAAAGAGAGTGATAAGAGACTGTCTACCCTAACAAATGCTTTCACTGCATAAAATCATTTATATGGCGAGTTAGTACTTTTGTACCAGTGCATTAGGTGTAATAACACGCCACATAACTGTCTGAGTATTACAATTTTGGTATTTACTCCCTCTACGAGTGAATAACTCAACTCTGAATATTTTGCCCTTAATGAAAAATTCTATACATTCATGGAGGCATTTAAGACTGAGGAGATTAATCTATGTTTACTGCTTTTAATGAAACTAGAATCAAATAAATACGAAATACAAATAAGCGCATTCAGTTTAATCAGCACAGTCATTCTATAAGAACAGTTTGAGTAAAGTGAACTAATCAGGTTTGGCACTGTGTACTAGAGTATGCAATATTCAGAACAGCCTCCACTTAGATAATTGCTCTGGCCTGGAAAGATGATTACAGCAACCATAAAAAATTCATGCCTGCTATAAGCCACACGTGAATGTTTCTTAATTCCCCTGTCCCATACATCTCAGCCTTTTTTCTCGACAGACATTATTGGTTTCTCCTGTCAGAAGTATTTATCCTTTTTTTTTTTTTGGTACAAAAACTGGTGGCTCATGAATTTATGAAAAGTCTAATTACTTTATCATGATTTTATTAAAAAAATCCTCTTTCACTACATTGCCCTATTCATTGATGACACATCTGCAATTTAATCCCTGATTACCATAGAGATCTTGGAGTGAGGGATGAACGCGCTCATTAGTTACAATTAGGAAGCCAGTTATTTGTTCTTGTTTATATCACAGGAGAATGTCTTGAGAGACTATAGTATGTGCACATGGACTGTTGTCATGACTAATGCTATCAACGAAAAAAGAAGAAATGGAACGATTCAGAAGAGAAAAAGCAGTTCACATCATGGACAAAAAACATCACAAATTAACGTCACAGTCCACGTTATATCATTTCTAATTGATTAAAAATGAAAGCAAGGAAAGAGAACACACAGGTGAAAATCAAGCTTGAATGTTTGCCATGTTAATTCAGTCGAATCCATTGTATGTACCATTTGTTATTGTTTACCTGCCTAATAGGATGACTGGAGGAAATGTGGTTGTGTGCATCACCATAAGACTAGCATGAATTAAACAAAGCATGGGAACAAACGAGACAGAGAGGAATGATAAACAGTAGGAAAGACGGAGATGTGCAGCATGCAAATCTATTACCACATTAAGCCTCATTCTCTCGTTCTGATACACAGTTTCAGATCTCGTGATCTTCATGACCTCACCCTGGTTAAAAACAAACATCCCTTCACATCCCTTACACTCACTGCTGTCATCTGGGACTGCATGCATAATGAGTTCATTCCCATATCATAATTGCCATCTTCATGCTACAAGGACCTCCTGCTTTAATCTGAAGGCTCCACAGACACACACATACTGTACATTGTGGTGGTACCTTGATACAATACATTCTTTAATACAGCAAAAAAATAAACCATGCCTCAATACATGTATGTGTCTAAGGGTTTTATTTTCAACTGATTAAAATATTTAACAATATAAAAGAACAATATCTGAAGCTTGATAATGCATCCATTCAGATTTTTAAAGAGGTTTAATGAAACAGCAGCTGTGTATTTAAACTATATCACACTGGCAGTGATTTAATGTAGGGGCAAGTGCTGTAGGAAATCACAGGCTTGCAGATATTCAACATAACTGAATGATTGCAAGTATGATATTGCTTTCATACAACAGTTCTCTAAAAGAAAAAGTGACATTTATGGCTCAATATGGCCAAACATTCTGTTTTGCTCCACTAATGGAAAAAGTCACATTAAAGCACTTCAGCTAGCTAGACACTCCCATTAAAGGTGCTTTAGGTATATCTTTTATTTTTCTTCTTCAACTGACAGGCTTTCTGAATTTATTGCCAGAAGAAATGCTCCTAAAAATGATTTTTTTGCTGTGTTCAATGATTATGACACTAGTGATCCTGATGGTGATGAGGGTTGTACAGCCTCAGCAAAACATTTGTACCAAATCTAATATGTGAGTAGTTGATTTCAAAGTAGCACAAATTTGGTGACCTGTCACTCAAATGTGGGTTGTTTTCCTGCATTTGCAACACATTGATTTCAGTCGTGAATGCTGTCTTAAAGCAGAGAAAAAGAAAGAAAGAGAGCAAGAGAGAGAGAGTTGTGTGTCTATACAGTATGTGTGTGTTCTTTGCTCTGGTTAGTGAGTTATGCTACTGGCTCACGAAAATCAATATTCTAGCTAGTTTTTTTTTCTCATTGAACTCTCATTGCCTTATGATATTTGAGATATAAAGGAAGCTACCTTTTCAGAAGATGAAGTGTGGGTTTGATTAGGTTTAAATGAAACCTCACATAATTTAATGAGGAATAGCCTACTTTATTATGCAAGTAGTTGAATGTATTGTTCAGTATGCAAACATATCGATTCAAGAGCCTCGTTTCCAATACCATCCATATCATTACAGCCCTAGCAACATATATATTGGATGTAGGTTGGACTCTGGAATTTTCTGCCCCAATTATAACCCTGCGATTAACCTCAGTAACCACAAATGAATAGGTTTACACTTTTAGTGTACAAAAAGAAAAAAAAAATAAATAATATATATATATATATATATATATATATATATATATATATATATATATATATATATTTTTTTTTTTTTTTCTTTTTGTACACTAAAAGTGTAAACCTATTCATTTGTGGTTACTGAGGTTAATCGCAGGGTTATAATATATATACACGTATATATATATATATATATATATATATATATATATATATATATATATATTTGAAATCACTCTATATCACTCTCTCATACGTATAATAAAATCAGGCCATCCGCCTCCTTTTACTCCACACACACAAACACATTGCGAGAGTCACTGTAAATTGAATTTAGTTGATTTGAAGCAACACAGTGCAAAAGAATTCAGATTACATTTGAGTCTCTACATTCTGTTAATTTACAATCTGTTATCTGTTAATTTATATAAATGAAGAATAAAGGAGGTGAATAAAGGAGGAAGTGTGTGTGCAGGGTAGGTGCTGACAAAAGAAAGAAACATATCTTAGAAAAATAGTGTACCGTAAAATCCCCCTGCAAGCTCTCAGAAGGAGTTCCCTCTTTACTGAGTGACAGAATCAAGGCATCCTCCACCGCGTCCAGAATCCCGATAGCTTTCTCCATTCTGTTGCCATGGGCAACACATTCTCTCTCTCTCTCTCTCTCTCTCTCTCTCTCTCTCTCTCTCTCTCTCTCTCTCTCTCTCTCTCTCTCTCTCTCTCTCTCTCTCTCTCTCTCTCCCACTTTTTTAGTCTGTTTTGTTGAAAGATTTCCATAAGGGATCCTCTGTTCCAAGGCTGGGTCCCTGCCAAGTTTCTGTAGCTCTGAATACTAATTAATCTCTTATGCTTTAACAATATACATTCACAGCCCAGTCAAGGATTCTGATTCCTAGATCGACAAAGACATAACAAGACATCTTGACTTGCACAACTGATCAGAATGCTAATCACTTCTGAACTTCCCTTTGGTATCTGATGTGGTGTTTAATTAAGCACAGTATGCTTAAATGTTGCACTATACTTCCTGTATCACACTCTCCTTGCTCTACTTCCAGGCGAGTACACCGTGATGACAGCTCACTTCCATCTGAAGAGGAAGATTGGTTATTTTGTGATTCAGACCTACCTCCCATGTATCATGACGGTCATCCTCTCACAGGTCTCCTTTTGGCTCAATCGTGAGTCTGTGCCTGCCAGGACTGTCTTTGGTGAGTTCTGTATTTTTGAGCAATACAGATGGACATGTGAGGTGACATGTATTCTTACTTATGTACACACAGTAGATGGTAGGTAATGTAGCAAAAAAGGAAAAAATCAGTTCCCTCATGCTACCCCGACACCCCCACCACCACCATAACCCCAACCCACGCTATCTACTTGTTGAATTTCCTTTAACACTACAGCACTAGCACTTCTCAAAGCAGTGCTAGAGTATGTGCATTTAAAAAATGAGCAACAATCCAGTGCATGAAAAGGAGCATTTTAATATGGACCATTTATTTAAAATATGATGCATTTCAATATAATGTGCTATGCGATAATAAAGGCAATACATACTGTAATCTCTTTCTTACTGCTGGTAAATATTGTCCAATGGTCTTGAAAATCATAGAAAACATAAATAAATTAGAGAGAGAGAGAGAAGGCTACATTGCTAATGGATGCAGTTGGATATAGTAGTAGGATCCTATAGAGTGCTGCTGGGATGATGTATTTTTTAGGCCAAGCCGGAAGTGATCATCACCTCGGTTCCCTTGACAAAAAAAAAAAACTGGTTTATTGCAGAAAATAAGTTCTAAGTTCAACAAATGTTTATGATTTTTGCATGTATTGTATGAATTTTGAAGACGACATATATTCACTGGATGTAAAATTTCATACTATAGAATAGTTTACAAGAGTGTATTGTTAGTATAAACACAGCAAGGAGGTTGTAGTAGATGAGTTTTTCTGTTCGGCGCGATAACGTTTGATGTCCCCGACAACCTCCATAGTCCCATTTAGGTACTGAAATTTTTCAAGACATGTAAAAGCAAAGTCTCATCTGAGGTATTACTGGTGTATTTTATGTAGTTGAGTAAAATGTAAAAACATATTGAGCTTGTGTTTTCCCACATTACCCACAAAAAAATAAAAAAAAACATGATTTTGGTACAACTGAACTGGAAGTGATAAAACGTATTTCCGGGTTTTAGGAATCATTCCTGTAGAACAATATTTGGAATTTTTTTTGTTAGAAGCTATCTTATATCTTAACAGACAGCAGAGTAGATGCATTAGATCAGTTTTTGGACGGGAATTATCTGTGAGCAGGCATGTTCTAACTCACTTCTTGTCTGCATCAAAATGGTTGGCTAGTGTCATCAGGTCAGTGAGGACAGGCACATCGCACATGAATGCTGTCTTGTTGAGGTTGATGACTTGTCATGAATGTGCTCATAATACTTGTCAGGCACTTCCCTCAGGTGATTACACATGGTTCAGCGGATGTATATGGCCATGTTGTTGTGTCTGTGAGTGGGATCAGACAATGCAAGCTTTGAGCAACCAGTAGCCATGTGGCTGATATTTTCTTCTTCTTCTTCTTTATTATGCTGGCTTTTAAGCCAACATTCTGTTTTTCTATTTAAGCTTAGACAAAAATTTATAAAGAGTAACTCCTCCTAGGGCTTTCGAGCCACATGAACCAAATTGTTGTAGCGATATGTTGTAGACCCTGGTCAGACGTTTGTTGACTTGCCTCCAAATGTTTTGGCACCCTAGCGCTGGCCTTTGTGAATACTTGCCTCGTCAAATCTAAATCTAGTTATTATTATTATTGTTATTATTATTATTATTATTATTATTATTATTAATTATTATTATTATTATTATTATTATTATTCATTATTCTTATTATTACTACTAGTAGTATTGTTGTTGTTGTTTAAGTATCATAAACATTTTTAAACAAAGAGAATAAACTGCAATTTTAATTAACTCAAAAAACAAAACAAAAAAAAACAACGAGACTTCTTTGCACTGCAGGACACTCATGTTATTGAGTGCCGTTCAGTAGTGTGTCTGAAACTCAGGAGCATGATGCTTTTGCCTGCTCTCCTGGTTACACCACACGCCCACTCCAGTCAATAAATTGGTTGCATAGAAATGGGCTGAGGGCGTCCTCAATCCACATCACTAAATCACCTGTCAAGCAAGGCTATATGCCATAGATAAACCTGTCACAGCATGTTTATGATTTATGATGTGTTTTTATAGCTGCAGGTTATTTTGTGCTACTGCCCTGTGATTCCTACTTATGACAGAAATCCATGACAATTAATCTGCTTTGACACTTTGTTGGGAAGTCTAGATTAGGTGGCTTGACTGAGCAAGAATCAAGTCTGGAAAATTGGTTATAAAAGAAATGATTCTGAATTTCTGCATGAAAAGTAAAACAGGATTGTTAGCTTTCTTGGTAAGCACAAGATGATATTATTTTCTTATAGACAGATAACTGCTATTATTAAATATTACTATGAAACTCAGGGCCATCCAACAAAACCATAGTGTGGGAAGTGATGCAGTGTGTACACACAATAAATTAAAGAGCAGTGGAAATCTTTGTTTTCCACATATCCAGACTTGTTAGAAAGTCAGGATCAGAGAGCAGTGTCAGCCCTGATACAAAACCCCTGGAGCAGAGAGGGTTAAGGGCCTTGCTCAAGGCCCCAGCAGTGAGAGCTTTTAAGTGTGGGGTTCAAACCCCTTACCTGCTGATCAGTAATCCCAAGCCAATTCATTGAGCCACCACTGCCCTATTGTCACATTCCTTCCTGCATCGCAGAATTCCTGGAGCACAACAATGTTATCTAATGCCAATGAAGAGTAGACACTTCTCATAGAATGCCATTAGCTCTGGGGTTTTTTACAGCTCCCCTAGCAGGCCTCTGACTACATACTTTTTCCCCCACTGTATCACACACTTGGTTAGCTCCCAGGTTACCAATGGTCCGCTGTACACAGCTTCAGCTCTAAGTGTGGAATGAGACTAATGAGACTCGGTGGAAGACATATGCTTGTACAGCCAGTGTCTGAGTCTCTTGGAAGCCAAGAAGGAGCACCACCTGTGTGTCCATTCTCATCACTGACATCTGCCCCATGTCAACTGATAAAGCATAGAAATAAGCAAAGAAATCAGTCTCATACTAAGAGTATTGATGAATATGTGAGCAGCAAGAGAGGAGTGGACTGTTTTCAGAGTTAAATTAAGCAGTGATGATTTAATAGCCTAATTGCACTCATCAGCATTCAGATTTCAGACATAAATACGGGCTTGAGTGCTATTCAGAAGTGGCAGCAGAGTTATTCACATTTAGGCCAAGTCACATTTATGTCCTTTAACCAATATCCATTTTACTTTGGCATGTTATCTGCTCACATGAGGAGCAGCTTTGAGTTCATTAATAGCATCGATTAATATTCCCATTTTAGGAAATATCAAATCCATACATAGGACACTATTGATCCGTAAATAATATCATCCTTTTAACTTCCAAGTTTTTATTGCTGGACCATGACATCAGAGGAGATATCGGAATATGTTAATCTGAGGCAGATTTTTTTTTTATGGATAAAATACCTGATCCTTAACAAAAAAAACTATAAAAAGGATATGTTGTTACAAGAGTTAGGAATGTCCAGGGTTAATAAGAGTTTTAGCCAGAATTTAGAGAATAAAAGAACTCTGTCCTGTTACCATGGAGATTTCTTGTGGTTTGCTCTTCTAACCAAATAATAATCTCTTTTTCTCCTCTTGCTTTCAGCTGGCTTAAAGTTAAAAGAACACCTTGGGCCTCAGAACTAATGCACATCAACAGACCTGTTACTGAAAAATGATCTTCTTGATTTTGAGAATTTAGTTCTAAGATGTTTACTAAGATGAATGTGTTATGGATATTTACACCAGCACACAGATGTGAATGTATAAAGCCCAGGTCTTTCTTTCTCATAATCACACCATGTACCTGCATTTTTACACACTCCTTCTGTTTATGTAGTAATGCATACAAATATTCACTTTTAATGATAGCTCATATTATTGCAGTTTTTTTCTATGGCATCAGTTGTAAAGGCTGCTTTATTTATAATATTATAGATTTCTTTTCCTCTTTGTGACCTCTTAGATGAGTGAGTCATTAGTCAGTACGAACTCCAGGAGAGAAAAAACATGTTCCTTCAGGAAGATGAATAAATTGAGACCAAAGGTTCACTATGACTAAGATATGTGACTAATATATTGTGTCATATATTTTACAAAATTCTGGGGTACATGATTTTAAGCTAATTATAGTGAGAGAACAGGAACAGCCTGTGTCCAGTGTATCAAGTGCACACACAGTGTAGTATATACAGTAAGTGAGTAACAAGTAACAAGTGAGTGACTTAATTTTATTATCTATATTATATCTATTATTCGAATAACTGAATTATGTTACAAATAGCAGTGTGAGAGATATTTTTGATGGCATAATTGTATCATATAATAAAATAATTGAGACATTTTTATAATGGAATGGAATCTAAGACACTGGAGGGAAACAGGCATAATCAGGGCAAAATCTAATGTTTTAATAATTGCTGTTTTCTGTCAGTAAAAGTGACTTTAGGTTAATGTCCATTTAGCTAAATCCATTAAGCCTTGGCTTGGATAGTACAATGGTCAAAAGCTGAAGCAAATTTCGATGAATTTTATAATACAGCCAAAAATAATACAGCCTTTATCTTCCTTGTCATTCTGCTCTTTTTTCCATTTCACTATTGTTTTTCTACACCTCCTCTGCTCCTTGTAGGCCGACTAACCACACCAAATCAAAACAAAGCGATCTTACGTACATGTGACTTGCTCATAAAAGAATGTTTCTGACCACTGATTATGGAATGGTTTCTAAAATAGATTTTTTTATCTATTAATATCGTTTTAAATCTAAAAATATTAATTAACACATTTTTTTTACACAATTAAGTTTTGACTTAATTATCTTTAGGTTCTCAATCTGAACTGATTTATAATGGATTTAGAGAGAGATAAGTTACAGTTTTCTGAAACCTAAAAAGAAGGCGTGAGAAATAAAACATAACAGGGATTGTGTTTTTTAATTGTAGTAGTAGTTTGGGCTAAACCGATATATGGCAACACCATACAACAATGTAATTTGTTGTAATTTGTAATCTATTTTCTTTTGGAGGTTTTAGGCAGACATACACATTTCATTAGGAACATAACTGGATGTTTCCATATGGCAACAACATGCAGTAAAGGGTAATTATCACTTCACATGGAATTTCTGTGAAAATAAGTCTTTCTACACTCTAGAAAGAAGACATTTCTTGAGGTTCTGTATAGATCCCTGAAGTTCAGTACTAACCAGTAGAACCTTTTACCAGAAATGGTTCTGAAGAATCAAAGGTTCTGAAATGAAGTTTTTATATTACACAGTTCTATAATTCAAAATATGTATAAGGTCAAATCAATGCCATTACTTTTTGGAGTTTTAATTCCATTTTTAAAGATTTCATATTGGGGTTCCATATTTGAAGGAAATAATATAAATGCTTTAGATTCTATATAGAGCCATTCCTTTTAAGAGTGTATGTCATGTGTAAAAACACCTTAAGGATCATACTGTAGGCGTCAGTGCCATGCAGGACATTTCATATTCTTTAGCTTTTGTTTGAAGTCATATCCAGAGACAGACAATAAAAATGTTTCTCATTGTTTCTTTCTGCAACCATCTTGGTGTGGATTTGGATAACTTTTTAGAAGTCATTATCTTAATGCTATTTTTGCTTGTTTTGTTGACTGGCAGTCATTCATAATGATTCTTAACGATGGCAATCATTCGTAATGATTCTTAAAGATGCCAATCATTCGTAATGATTCTTAAAGATGCCAATTATTCGTAATGATTCCTAAATCAGTATAAAATGAGGTGATTAGAAATCTGAATTTGAATGTGATTGTGAACAAACAAATCACCTGATGTCAGTGAAGTCTGATATAACATTTGCTGCTCCTTGTCAGTCAGATCTTTAACTGTGCTGCTTTATTGCATTTTATGTTCTCTGTCCATTAGACTTGAGTATTGCCATGATCAGAATGGCATAATCCATTTTATGCCCTCATAATAAAGGGGCTTTCTGACCCACAGCTGATTTCCTCTCTCTCACTGCTATTCATAAAATTCAAAAATAAATTAGAGGCTTTTGTTTATGTGCTCTTCAGAATTAGGAGGCACGTTGTGTGTGGCAGCTGCTCTGTCATTTCTTCTAGACAGAGTTGCTATGTCCACATTTACACCTGGTTTTTTCATGCACTCTTTATCTAAATAGCATTCTGAGTGGATTTGAAGCGCATGCATTTACAGTACACTTGTAGTCAAAACTGAGTTCTGATTGTTTTATTATGCATTAATATGCAAACTAGCTCATTACATTCAGACATGAACTTTTCCTGGTTTTTAGCTACTTTATAAATAAGATTATTGTCATTTGAGATGTGTAGGACATTTACACAAACATTCTTTATATGCCCTTATCCAGAGTGACTTACAGTACATTTATAGGGTTAAGGGCCTTGCTCAAGGGCCCAGTAGTGGCAGGTTGGAGGTGCTTGAATTTAAACACAACCTTCCAATCTTTATTGCAATGTCTTACTCTCTGCGCAACCGCTTTCCCTACTTGGCAACAAATGGAAACAAATGCCTTTACATTTGTATAACAAATGGGTTTACACTTGTATAACATTGCTAAAGTCTGAGATTTCTTGAAGTGACTAAAGAGATCGGATTGGAATGTGTTTGTAAAGTGGCTTGAGTAAAAAAATGTCTTTCATTTTTCTTTGAATAATCTTCACCTTGCTATAATCCTGATATACAAGTGCATGAATACAACCAAGTTTAAAACACTCTTTGGTTTCTGATTCTTCTCAGGTTGTCACTAGCCCTCTGAATATTATGCTGGAAGTTACAGAATGCAAGAGTACATTTATGAAACACCAGTTTTGTTTGCAAGAAGATACAATTATTGCAATTTGTTATTTCAATGAGTTATTTTTTTCTATTTCTTGCTAAAAAAGTGTATGCCAAAAAATAATCTAAAGGCCTTTGTGTAAATTTCTAATTGCAATCTAAAAATACACATTGTACGAAATAGGGGGACAGAGACAGGGAAATTAGA
The DNA here is from genome assembly GCF_030014155.1 of Tachysurus vachellii. NCBI lineage: Eukaryota > Metazoa > Chordata > Actinopteri > Siluriformes > Bagridae > Tachysurus > Tachysurus vachellii. The sequence goes on from NC_083472.1 coordinate 10,703,768, forward strand.
GAGAAGAGAAAATTAGGTTCAGTGAGGCATCACAGGATGCTGTAGCCATTTTTGAAGAAGCCTGAAACAATAGACAATAGGGGAAGACAATATCTTCTGTTTGGTCTCCAAGAATATTGCAGTTTGCTGAACCTCTAATTTACATTAGAGACTGAGCAAAGTATAGTATTGTGTTTGAACCATTTGATTCACCCATTCTTTTACACATTACAATTATTAAATTACTTGGAAGGACCACATTGTAATCAGGATTCTTTAGTTAGTTTATCTTTTTTATCCTTTGTGTTTTGCAGGTGTGACGACCGTGCTGACCATGACAACTCTGAGTATTAGTGCCCGTAACTCATTGCCTAAAGTGGCCTATGCCACCGCCATGGACTGGTTCATTGCAGTGTGCTATGCCTTTGTCTTCTCAGCCCTCATTGAGTTTGCTACAGTTAACTATTTCACCAAGCGTGGTTGGGCCTGGGATGGCAAGAGCGTGGTCAATGACAAGGTAATAAACCTGCATATTTACAAGCAGATGTTTTTCCATTATGTTAAGGTTGGATTGTTATTCAGCTATTCATCTTCACTTATTATTTAACCATCATTATTCAGCATATTATTTGGGTTTTTAAGAGAAGTGATTTGTAGTTGGGGGGTAGCGTGTGAGGAACACACTGTCACTTTTTAATATTTAATATCCCTACCGACATCATTTTAGTTTTCCTTTCCATGTCTCCTTGTAATGTACAGCTAGGTATTTGAAGAAACAGTCGGATAGACATGAATGAAACACTTTATGAATGTCTTTCTGTATAGGAAGATGAATTACTCTGTTAACCATACACAAATTCTGTGTACATAAAGCTAGATGATAATTTGTGATGAATTTCACACTGGATCCACTTCACCAAGCTGTCTTTCTCATGACTTGTTCTCAATTTATGATTAATTGGCAAAGAACATATGCTTACCGTATATACACACTGTAAAAATGCCATGTTAAAGTACTGTAAACAGACAGTAAACAACTGTAAAACATATTGAAAAGGAAAATGTGTAGCCATTATGTGACAAAGCTAAGTTATTTTTAAAATAAACAATAAAAAAGATCTTAGAGACGGTACATGTGCATGCTGGAAAGAAAAACACAATATGAAGTCATTAGAGCTCATGCAAACAGTCAAATTTATACTCTAACATATACACAACACAGACCTACAAGAACACAAAAATTACCAGAGCTAACAAATGCATGATAAAAGCTGATGGTGTGGAAATGGCAGATCTAAATTATGACAAAAGACTCTAACTTATCAGAAGTACTAATCCAAATTTTCAAGGTAGTTTTGTTGGCACAATTTCATTCAAGCTGTTGCATATATTTTACATCCAAAAATTTGGCAATCCATTGTTAAGTGGAATAAGATTGAGGCAGTCTCCACTAAACTAAGATCATTTTAATAGCTGCTGTGTGTCTAGCTAGTGCAACTCACATATTGAGTTGAAGAAAGATTTTTTCATCTGTCCAGATTCCTTTATCTGGCACATCTCCTTGCATAAGGAGATTAAGAGTGGTTCATTAAGTTCTTTGCATATATTTAAAGTGAATATGCTGTGCTGTAATCAGGGTCTGAGCTTAGTTATGTATATTAGTCTACGCAACATCCCAGCTACTGTACGTTCAGTCCTTAGCTCTGTGTTGTTCTATGTAGCGCTGTCTTGTCTTATGTAGCTTTGTGTTGTTTTATGTAGCACCATGGTCCTGGAAGAATGTTGTTTCATTTCACTATGTACTGCGTCACCTGTATATGTTTGAAATGACAATAAAAGCTTCTTGACATGACTTGAAAAGCTAAAGCCAAGGCCTAAACTACACTACAGCAATCATGTCTCCAGAGCTTGTCTTGAAGTGTAGTATATGCAACCTCCACCAAAATGTGATCAAATCTGTAAACTCTACCCTTAAATTGTTTATAAAAACAGTAAAAAAAATAGTAAAAGAACAAGGAAGATCTGGAAAGCCAAATATATTCTTTATTTCACTGACTGAACATAATCTCTCATTATTATAGTTTTCCATCAAGTAATACCGCTACAAGAAATATTACAATGCGATTCTAGTAAATTCCATGTCTGTAGAAGATGACAGATGTTATGACTAAAATGTAATTTACGTACATTGCTTGTATCCAGTGGTATACCATATTGTCAAGGATACAGCAATGTGTGGATCAAGCCAACTGAGTAATGGCCTAAGGAATACATTTGTATTTTGATGATGGATTAGACTGTGTTATTCTTGTGTGTTTGGTTTATTGACTGTTCTGTGCATCTTACAATCATTTCCAAAATGCAGCTCTATAAAAATCATTCACTGAGCATTTTGTTAAAATGCATTTAGAAAAATCAATAATAATTAAATTAACCAAGGATATGATGAATGACTCAAATTAGCAAACCAGTGACATTTGGCAGGTGATATTTATGTATTACTTTTATGTAGTTTTGTCATGGTTGTAGCAAATATTCAATTCAATTCAGGTTTATTTGCATAGCGCTTTTTACAATTGATATTGTCTCAAAGCAGCTTTACAGAATTTAAACATAGAACAAAGGTTAATATAAAAAGTAATATAAAGATTAATAGAATACTAAATTCAAGATTAATATTAGATATATTTAAATGTGTATGTATTTATCCCCAATGAGCAAGTCTGCGATGATTCATATGTTGCCGGACTAAAATTTCCATCAACCGCTGCATAACGCTTGATCTTAACATTCACGTCACATGACTGCACCTCATTCACTTTTTGGGTTGGTCAGCGATAGTTTTTAAGTTATGTGTGCGTAGCACTCTTTGTATAGTGTTATTATATGCTCATATGTATTTTATACTTGTCTATTTTATATTTATGTTTATATTACTTAATTCCAATTGCACTGGCCTTCATCTCCAGTCTGTCCTGTATGGATTCACAGACTAATATTTATTAACAATAATCACAATGAAGTCAAACAGTCCAGAAGCATGAGTCATAACCCAAATATAAAAGGCAGACAAAGGATGGACGATCAACGACCTTACTAGACAAAAGCATATCAAAACAGTGAATGTAGAGAGAATTATGAAAACTATTGACAAGGACAAAAGGCTCAGTATCAACAGGCATTAGGCATGAACTGAACTAATATTTCTCCCTGAACAAGACACATGAGGGTTTAAGTAGACAGACTAATCTGAAGTAGACTGAAAGCAGATGAAACTAATCATGGCACAGGATTGAAAACAAGCAGTGACAATACAAAGGCAGAGACAAGTCAAGAACCAAAACAAAACACATGGCAACTTAAACAATGCAAATACAGGAAATCATGGAACAAAGCAAGCTGCTACACAATAACCAACCCATGACAAGTATAAAATCATGTGTGTATCGGAGTGTGTTGCAGTTCTAGTAACTGTACACATCATTTTCTGTCATGGGGGACCCAAATGTAATGAGCCTGGTGTGGGTTGAGGTGCTTGGCTGTTCGTAGATATTATAAGAATATTCTATAACTTTATGTTTAACTTAAGTATAAGTTTAGTGAGGTTTAGTTCAAACAATGAAGGGTTGCTCAGCACCTTCTAACCAGTGATGCCACTCCTCAAGAGCAAGTTTGACCGCCAGATGCTCCCGATCCTGATGGCATAGTTCTGTTCAGAAGAGTTCAAGAGCCGCTAAATAAAGGCACGATTGCTGGGACAGGACTGCTCCCACTCCATGAAGGGGATCAACAATAGTGCTGAATCCTCAAATGAACTTTCTATAGAAATTAGAAAACCCCATAACTTGTCATGGCCAATTACTGACTACTTCAATCCGGGCTGGGTCTATCCAAATGTTGCCGGCCAAGAAGACAAACTCTAGGAAGGTGGTGGTGGAGACGTGGAATTTGCAATTCTCAACCTTAATTCCGGGACTCCTGAATGTATGTGATTATAGCATCTCTCTCGGGGGCCAGTAAGGCTGTAAAGATGGCCACGTGGAGGTGTGGAGCTAGGAAGAAGCTCATTGAGGCAGTCATAGGGTCAATGTAGTGGCAGGGATATGGCTTTAGACTTGCTGAATCCCCAAGATCATGATGTAGTGTGGGATCAGAGCTAAGGTCTGGGGGAAAGGAATCACCAGGAAGGACAACCACTCGTGATGGTGGTCGGCAATAGTGACCAGTAAAGCCTTGGTCCTTAGAGTTGCTTGATGAAGGATGTGACCGTCCAGAGCCCTGACTGGGAGTGTGGAGAGCAGGGCCATCGTCTCAATGTTAAACTGGTGAACCACCTTGTGGTCCAGAAATTCCGTGTGAGTCCACGAAGGCCACCAATTCGTGGGTCTGGGTGCCAATGGTGATGCAGATTTTGAGAGGGGTTTTGAATGACTGGACTTGGAATGAGGGGTTAGTCAGGGTTTGCCTGACTGGGCATATGACTGGACCCAGAGTACAGACAAAGGCCGTTGGACATGCATCCCTCCATCTCGTCAAGGGTGATGTGACATCACCCAACTTTCATGGCCTGGACCGGAGATGAGGAACGCAAGGATGGTATGCTGCGAATGATGAGAATGGGGAAGGTGCTGGTAGAGAACTCGAGTACCACAAGCAGCGGGGAATCCTTTGGGTCTGTTGTTCTTGGATCTGTCTGTCAATTTAGGTAGAGGTATAGAAAATTCTGCAGAATTCTGACGAGAAGTCGTCCACCAAGGAGCAAATGATGAGAATGATGAGAATGCGAATGATGAGAATGGGGAAGGTGCTGGTAGAGAACTCGAGTACCACGAGCAGCGGGGAATCCTTTGGGTTTGTTGTTCTTGGATCTGTCAATTTAGGTAAAGGTGTAGAAAATTCCTCAGAATTCTAACAAGAAGTCGTCCACTGATGAGCAAATGCCTCTCCCATTCTGCAGTTGCCCAAAGCTTGGCCTTTTCCAATAAGAGGGTGATGATGTAGGCCACTCTGGAGTGTTCCGACGGAAAGGAAGAGGGCTGTTGCTCAAAGATCATCGCGCACTGCATCAGGAAGGCCCGACACAGGCCTGGCTCACCTGAGAATTGCTCTGGGTGTGGCAGATGCGGTTTATGTGGCACAAGCGGCGATAGGTGGCAATTGGGTTGGTCCAACAGGGGCCGAGACAAAGTTGGCAGGGGTGGGCACTGTGTCAATACAGCGTATGAGCTTGTTGGTGGCCTTGGTGAGGTCGTTTAACTGTTTCTCATGGGCCGCAGAGGTTTGGGAGAGGTTCCTGAAAAAGGTCTGTAGGTCCGATGTGCCTGCTGGTTCATGATGGTCTGATTGTACTGTCACGGGCTCGGATGGGGGACCCAAATGCAATGACGCCAGATAAAGTCAGTAGGTGATTTAATGAATAGCTGAGAGCCTGGCACAGGCAGCAAGTCCAAAATTAAGACAAACAGAAAAGGGCTCAAAGAGTTCAAAACATCTAAGGTGGCTAAGAAAAAAAAACAGGTGCCTTGCATTCAGCATAAATTTAGAAACAAAACATAGATCTCAAACGAAGAACATAACCAATTTAGAAACAAAACATAGATCTCAAACGAAGAACATAACCATTCACAAGCAAGGCCAAGCAACATTACTGACAAGAGAATAAAAATTCTACTAATTCTCTGAGAAAACACACCACAAATGTCAGCGGGCTGAGGAATAGCAAAAACAACAATGAAATGAAGGTCATTAAATAAGCAGACAGACAAAAGGAATAGCAACAGGTGACTACAAATGCCGAGTCCGAAACACAGAGAATAATAAACAGAGAACAGTTTGTAGACTGGCAGCAGAGCAGATAACAGAAAAAAAACACAGTAAAAAGTTTGCACGATAAACACAGAGCAAATAATAATCCAACGGACAAACAGGCTCACAGTTTAGAGATTATGCAAATCCCATGGAGAAAAGTTATCCAGAAAAGGTGGAAAAACTCACGGGATGGGATGCCAATAATCCACTGAACAATAAGTAATCCAAGGGAAATAGGGGAAATCCACAGCGAAATCCACAAAAAGGTCTGAGAAGTCCGGGATTTGAAACATGAAGGGCGTGACGGCACATAGCGGAAACTTGAGAGACAATAAAGCGACGAGAGTACAAAAACGAAGTGCATAAATAGGCTAGTTGGGTACAAAATGGTGCGTGCCCCGGAAGCGCTACGAACCAGATGACCAGATTCGCCAACCCAGAAAAAAAAGAATGAGCCGCGTCAGCTGACATTTTCATTTAGCATGTATAAAATCAGATCACATTTTTCACCAAGTCTTACCACATGCAATGAACTCTTAAAGACATACCATCACTGCAATGAACTCTAATATCAGATCTCTTTTTATTTTCAAATAAAAAGATACACAATTGGAATAGACTCCGAGATTGATGCACACTCAAAGTTACTCAACATTTTGTGTAAAAAAATGTAAGTAGACTCATAATGCACCACCAGTGGAGTTCAATATCCAGGTTGTAATGACCTCTAATACAGTTTGTAATGCAGTCCATTGGGGTCAGCTCTGAAAATTACATTTCTCCTGGCATGCTGTTAATCATGCTTGCTCATATCCAACAGCTCTAATTGAGATCCTAACAGGAGGCTTTTCCCCCCTGAAATCAATTTACATCAAACCTTTCAAACACATTCCTGTCAGTCTTGTTAAGAACTTAGGTATGTAGGCTCATTGATTATTCATGAGCATGTCTTTTCCCTAATCAAGTAATAGTAAGTAAATGTCAAACAGAAATGCCATTCTGTTCTATCAGCATGGCTATATATTTAAGTTCAGTGCAAATCAGAGTCATTAAGCATTGTAAACACTCACAACATATACAATAGTTTTTGAGAGAGAAAAAACAACATTTACGGCCACTGTTTTATGCCGTGCTCTTTGCCACCCTAAAAACAACTGCATCAAATTTGTACGAGTGAAAATAATTCCTTTTCTTGTTTGACTTTCACAGAAAAAGGAGAAAGCCTCTGTGATTAAGAAAAACAATGCATACGCAGTGGCAGTTGCGAACTATGCTCCGAACATCACCAAGGACTCTGTCTTGCCCACCATTGCAAAAGGCGGAGCTGCAGATGTAGGCAAGGCCAAAACTGAGGGCAAACCAATCGAGAACAAGAAAACCTTCAACAGCGTGAGTAAGATCGACCGCATGTCCCGCATCATGTTCCCTGTGCTCTTCGGAACCTTCAACCTGGTTTACTGGGCCACCTATTTAAACAGAGAACCTGTTATCAAGGACATGGTCCCTTCCAACCAATGATGCTCTTTAGATCCAGGACTAAAGAGAAAAGCCAAAAACCGTCCAGGGACTTCATACACTCATTTACTCATGTAAGCAGTGTCTCGATATCCAGCCACAGAGCCGTGGACTGTTGATTGTGTCTCCTCTATTCTCTCTTTTCTACTGTTTTTCTGCTGCGCTTTTCAAAATGTAAATATGTATTTCTGCAGAAAATTATATGCCCTGTATGTTTTTTCTCCCCTGAAACGTGGCTGTTCGCATTGAGTTCACTGTGTTTCAATTTTGCTGTGAGTTCTGTGAATGTTTGTGGATTTTCCTGAAATCAGACTTTGACCTTCTTCTGTGATCTACTCTAGCATATTGTATTGTACTGTTTATGATATAGTTCATTTATTTTTTAGAATTTATCATTACGACTGTATTATTTTACCTATGTTTTTTTTGCAATGGTGCTTGTAGACCTTTACCATGATGATTAAGAGGTCTTGTAAGGAACTGGCAAAACATGACCAGAGAAAAGAAACATCATATTGCCATCTACAAATTAAATCTCATCCTTTACTGTGAATGTAACCTTTTTTATATTGTTATTTAAAATTTATTACAGAAAATTAAGAACAGTAAATGATGACTTTTAATTTATTTAAATCGGAATTTTGTTAAATATTAGTTTTAAGTTCATGCTGTTTAAAATACATATTGTGCATTTTACTTATGTGGAAAGAAATAATGTGGTATTTATTATGAACAAACATTTCAGGCAGGGAAGAGGCGAAAACATGTTAGCAGCACCACTTCCTATATATGTTTGTGCATTTAGTTATTTCTTTCTAAATTCCTTTTAAATTCTTAACATTTTCTTAACAATCAAAGGAGAAACAATTTGGCTATCAATATGCTTGCAATTATTTATTTATTTATTTATTTATTTATTTATTTATTTATTTTTTATTCTTATTTGTTTGTTTGTTTGTTTGTTTGTTTGTTTTTGTTTGTTTGTTTGTTTGTTATGTTTTGTTGGCGTGGCATAATGTGGACCAAACACCTACAAGTGCTTCAAGTAATGCATGTTTACCCTCTATAATGAAGCTAAATATTTTTATATCTCTTTATGTCAGAAATATGCTGGATTATGAAGTTGTTCCCCTGTGCAAGATTGACCATAAGAACAGTTTACTGTACCTGCACAGACTTACAGCACTGTGTCTGGTTTTATTTTGGACATTACAGTCATGTTTAAAGGAAGGACACCATTCCATATACAAAGCATGATGCAGTGTTGTCCAGGCTGTAAGAAGAAAATGGCTGAAATGGTGCATTTAAAAGTTTGCATGAGATCATTCCTTATTTATCTTCCTGCATTTAATGACAGATTAAATAATAGATGATGTTATTTATTTATATGTCTGTCTGTCAGTCTGTTTCCCTGTCTTGTCTTTGTCTATCTGTCTGTCTGTCGGTTATCTATCTATTTGTCTCTCATTATGTATTTTTTTTCTGGGATTTCAATTACAATCAAGATTTCTCATCAGTTACTCCTTTTTTTAGTAGCTTTAATTGTTTAAGCAGGTTGTGCATCGTGTCTATACAGAAAGATGTTGGAGCAATAAAAAAACATTGCAATGCTGGTTGCAGCTGCATATATATGGAATGGAATGTATGGAATAATAATACTTTATAAAAGTCTCATTTAAGTGGTTCATTAACTTGTAGATAGTACTGTAATATACGTTCAGATATGGAAAGTGCACATTTATTTATTGGCTCTGTCCTTTGGCAGACAAGAAACAATGGAAGTGTTTTTATGTTGTTGTTGTTGTTTGTTGTTTACATTTTGGTGAATTTTCTGTGTTGAAAATGAATTTCTGTAATGTGCTGTTATGATTTTAATTCTATTTTGACCGGTGAATTGAATGTCCCTTTTGACATATCAGATGCAGCACAGGTTTGTTTTTTGTTTTGTTTTGTTTTGTTTTGTTTTTCTTCAATATAATACCCAATGAATCTGGAAAGATCGAATCCTTTTTTGACTGCTGCTGGGTTTCGCAGTGTGTTATAAATAGTGATCTTTGCTATTTCATTCTTGTTCCTCTTTCAACAGCTTGTTGCTGAATAATAAAAAAATATGCTTAGTGGTTTGTCTGACTTACATTCCTTACATCCATTTGTCATTGAATTAAACTTAAAAAGTAAAATTGTTACCTGTAGTAGAATACACTATACAAAGATAATATATTGGGTTGAGTCATAAATAAACAGTGGGTCATTTATCCAAATCACAGCAGGGAATAGTGTTAATAATTACAAATTCATCATGAACATGACAGCTGACTCTGACACACTAAATATCAGCTCGCGTTGATGATGGTAGATGAGCTGTCAGAACTGCAAGGAAGTGAGGGACAAAAAGTGTCAAACCTGTGGGGATATACAGTGTGCTACAATTAAATCAACTGCTAGTTTAATTGTGTCCTCTCTTACATGATAAAACAAGACTGAATTGCTTTAATTTTCTCAATGTGTATTGTTTACACAAAAACTAAACTTGTAGATTATTTTAAAGGCTGTATAGTTTAATTTGTGGTACAATTTAATGTATATTGTTTACTGTTCATTCATGCCATTGGATCCCAGGGTACAACCATATGAAGAGCCAATCTAATTGAAATATATTTACTAAATGTTTTCCTGACAATAATGATATACTGGGTCATTGTAGATGAATTGTTAGCACATTTGTCGTACATCCTTGGGTTTGGTGGTTTGTAGTTTGCATGATCTTCCTCTGATTCAGGAGTTTGCTCTGGGTACTGTGGTTTCCTCCCAGGCTTAAGATATGCATTATAAGCTGTAGGCTCTCTAAATTGTCTGTAGTGTATAAGTGTGTGTGTGTGTGTGTAGCACTGTGATGGGTTGGCGCCCATTCCTTGAGTCCCTTGGATAGGTTTCAGGCTCCTTGTGACTCAGTGTAAGATAAGCAGTAAAAAATGAATGGATTAATGATACTAATTCATCATTAGTAACTACTTTAATCTCGTCAGGGTCAGGGTCAGATCGGATAGGAAGCTGGTATACAGATAGGACACCAGTCTGTTCCAGAGCACCATACATGCACACAGTCACACACACACACATACACACACAATCACACAAACATGAAGGAAACTCACATGTGGGAAACTTGCAAGTCTCACACTGACAGAATCCTAAGCTCAGAAGTGAACTGAAGACCATGGAGCTATGAGGCAGAAACACCTACTGCACTGCTGTGCTGAAGAAAAACTGCAATTTAAAATCAAAAATTGCACCATATTTTGTTTTTTCAAATGGAAATGTTTCAGCTGAAACTGGCTTCGACTGGTTTCAACTGAATGGGTCAAACCTGAAAAAAGATCTTGAACCAAGTCAAATAATCTCACCTATATGATTTTTCATCTGGAAAATATACAGTAACAGCCTGTTTTTGATGTCCAGCCTGCTATATCCTGTAAATTCTGTTCATAGAGTAGAAAAACCTCCTTGTTCTGATGAACTGGTGGTTTGTCAGGCCATACTGACACTGATATGGCTTTGATGGAGAGCTCTGATTAAAGTGGAATCCTGAAAATGGAGTTCTAAAAATGGCTGGGGACGGATAGGTCATTATGTGTAGAAGGATGTCTTCATCAGTCAAACATAGGAGCAGGTGACAGAACACATATGTGGATATTTAACACTACACACCATCTTGTTTCACTTATCTCAGAGACACATGAGATCAAAGAGATTATACAGAAACAAGAAATAATCTTTAGTCCCTGTTTGGATTTGGATAGATATAACTAATTTTTATTGACATTCAAAAATGTACATCAAATGGTGCCTTTCAAAACCACATAAGCAAAATTAAGTGACTTCATAAAAGTTCATTTAAATTTTCATCACTCATATTTCATGTCATTCTACATAACTGGCGCAGTGTGTTGTTGTGCCTTTCATTTCTAGGAGTGAGTAATGCACTGGCTAAGGACTCGGTCTTCCCTTTTAAAACAAGAAATGAGTTTCAGATCTGTCATTGTCACCAATCGAATAAAATTACTACATAGCCACAGATAATCGTTTGGCGATTCAACAGTTACACTAGAAACAAAACGGACAGCATGCTGGCACTCATGAGAGCTGGTGCTTGTCAAAGCAGCCTAAAATAGAATGATGCAAAAACAAACAAGGTTCACTTTTTGTTATCTCTTTGTATATATGTGTAGACAAAATTGTTGGTAACCTTCCATTAAAGAAATAAAAACCCACAATAGTCATAGAAATAACTTGAAACTGACAAAAGTAAAAATAATTTTTTTTTACTGAAAATTGACTAATGAAACTTGCCTGGACAAAAGTGACAGTGTATCTGTACAGTATAAATTTGTGCATTGTGCAACTGTCACAGGATTGGATGATCAGATAAATGAGCAGGTGTGCAGGTATTCCTATTAAAGTGCACAGTGAATATATATTTAAGGGGTGTCCAATCTTATCTTTGGGGGACTCTGGGTGCAGGTTTTCATTCTAATCAAGCAGAAGCCACATCTGAGTCTACTAAAAGCCAAGATAAACTGATTAACTGGTGGAATCAGGTGTAGCTGTTGCTTGATTGGAATGAAAACCTGCACCCACACCAGTCCTTTGTGGATAAGATTGGACACCCCTCATATGCATAAGCGCACACACATTACTGTAGTGTTTGGCAAGTCAGAGGTCATAAAAAACAAATATAAGTAACAACACACTATGGATGACTTGCACACAGGCTAACTGATGTAATATCGTACAAATGGCTCTTGAATAGCCTGAAACACATTCAGACATTTTTGAAATCTTTTTGAAATCATATTTGCCATGATTTTTGTTTTTCTAAAACAAACTATTTTTGCATTACAGCATTAATTCTATAATATGAGGGTGATACTCACTGTCTTTCAGCTTGTGTCATGTACACTGACGCAAATAAACCTCTGATTCATGTTTGTGTATTATTTTTTTTTTTAAAAATCAAATGATCTTGCTTTTACCTCAATGATAGATTAAAACCTTTGACTTACAGTTACTTATTCCTCCAACAACACAGATCAATTTTTAAACAGGCTACCAATTACCAGCACATTATCATATATATCAGGCAGGCCTGGGTCGATTGTGGCTATTAGCATGTTAAGTGATATGTCCTTTCCCTTCACAAATGTCAGCACATACAGACCTCAGGTGGACTATTTTTATAGTAATTTAGCTCAGGTATGATAAAGTACAGAGTGTGTTCCCACTTTCTATAAACTCTGGCTCATTATACCAGTGAGTAGGCACAGTGGAGGATGAGCATGGGCTGAGCATTAGCCCGCAGTGGGCCACCAATAAACAGAGCATTAGATGCTGCCAGAAAATCAGAGAGTTTATTTCAATTTGTTTGATGGATGTCACCAGTATAACAGATTCTCTCATCTGGCTTGGAAAAGTAATTCAAAGTTCGCCATCAGCCAGGTTTTTTTTATATATATCAAATAAACATATGTAATATTTGTAGCAGAAATGCATGGCCAATGATTTTTTTTTCAGTGGCTTTAGATTTGTCATATTATGCATTTAATGTAATACATGAAGTACAAATGAACATACATTTGTTTGTTGGATTATCCATAGTATTTCTATTTTCTAGTATGACTATTCTGACATAGGACAGAAAAATCATTCAAATGAACATTCTAGGATCCTTATCAACTTAATTCAAAAGTATGAACTTTGAACTTTGTGATCCTGCTGACTGCTCCTGCATGCATGCACTTGAGTGTGTTGATTTATTGAAAAGCTAATTGAAACGGAAATTGCTGATACTGGCTGTTGCTCTATTGCGTATGATCAATAAAATGCTGCCAGATTAATGTGTCACAGTTTACTGACAAGCTTAAGAAGTCGATGGTAACTCTCCAGTAATCTAATTATTTCTCAGGGAAAGTGTTAAGGAGTCTGACCAAAGAAATATGATCAGAAATGTCATGCAAATGGGCCAGAAGGTCAGAAGGCCAAAATTTGTCCTGTAAAAAGGTCAAGTGAAAATGATGATGAATGCATATGCGCATAATGAATGACAATGTCCTCTAAAATACAGTGAGTATTCATCAATTCCAAATTATGCTAATAAAATCAGAACTGGAACGTTGTAGACAGTCATGCTAATCTTCGTTAACACATTTTGACTGACTTGGAGTAAAGCAGTTTCAAACAAATTTAACAGAATAAACATTTAAATGTAATTACCAATTCAAATGGATTCAAATTGGATCTAGCTTCATGCTCACAGGAACGCCCATTCTCTGCGGCACAATTGTCACTTCAGTGCATTCAGTGTCATTTGTCTTAATTCAATTTGTTGCAATTGTTGTTACACTTAGATGCTTGTCCAACAGCATACGAAAGAGCTTGCTTTAATATTCTACGTGAGATATGAGAAGTAGCATAGGAATTAAAATGATGTTAGTTGTACAGATGAAACTTATTTCTTTTACTGCAGGTGAATCTAGACCCAGCTGGTGGGGCTCAGTGGCTTAGTGGTTATCATGTTTTCCTTGCATCATGGCATGTTGAATCAAATCATGGTCAAATGAATCAAATCATCTGATCTGTGTGTGTAAAGTTTGCGTGTTCTCTCTGTGCATTTGGATTTCCTCCACTAATCCAAAGACATGCGTTGTAGGCTGATTAGCATCTCTAAATTGTTTCTACTGTGTAAATGAAGAGGTGTGTGATTGGTCAGGATGAGCCCTGCCTTGTGCCTTGTTCCCTAGATTAGGCTCCAGGTTCCTTGCAAGCTAGTGTAGGATAAGTGGTGCAGAGAATGAATTAAAAGCTGAAATTTAAAAATATATAAACCCATCTTTTGATCCTAGCTGTCTTTTTAGAAGAAGAAGCTTTTTTTGTCACATATACAGTACATTACAGCACAGTAAAATCTGTTCTTCACATATCCCAGCTTTGGAACTTGAGGTCAGAGCACAAGCATACCTGTAGCAGAAATGGTAAAGGGCTTTGCTTAGGGACCCAACAGCGGCAGCCTGACAGTGCTAAGTCTTAAACCTCAACACTCCACAGCCTTAACAGTCTTACACATAAAAACAAAAGAATTAACCCTGCTGTTCCATTTGTGTGTGTGGAGTTTGCATGTTCTCCCTGTGTTTCAGGGGTTTCCTCTGGGAAACTCCAGTTTCCTCCTCAAGTCCAAAGACATGTGTTGTAGGAGACTGGCACCTCTAAAGTGTGTATGTGTGTGTGTGAATGTGCCATGTGATTGTACCCTGCCTTGTGCCTTGAGTCTCCTGGGATAGGCACCAGGTTCCCTGGTACCCAGTCGGATGAGCAGTGTAGAAAATGTACGGATGGAATGTATGTCTAGTAAAGTTAGAAATTACCATTGTGTTTAATCTAGATCTAATTTGAAGGGAAAATGCCAAAATCGTTATCATTCTGATTAGAGCATGGTAACAGATGAGTTATTTAGGCATTACAGTTAATACTAGCATTGTATAATATATAGGATCTAGGTTTCCTTACTGAATCTCTAATCTGTGTCAATTTGTTTGATCTGTAGTAATAAAACACAAATTCCAGATGTTCAAATATTTTTTGCCTGGAAATGAATTATCTTTATTTCTCAACTCATCTATGGTTTTAACAGTCATTTGGAAATAATTTTGCAAAACAGTATGGGGACTTTTCTTAAAACTGAAAATATGGTGAATAAGGCACTGAAAAACTGTCAAATTTCACATACTGTGCTCTGAAATTTTGGAAATAGAGAAACTTGATTATTTCAGTCTACAAAAATTGAAAAGTTATTATGTTTTATTAGATGAGAGTATTAGAATACCTAGTGAAGACATTAATCTTCTTGCCTTCACCCACGCCCTCCTCCACACACACAATTTTATGTATGAGATGAGTTCTCACTCTGGCAGAATCATTATTCTTGTTTCATCCCTCCAAATAATTTTCACAGCATTGAGATTTTAACAAAGACTTGCCATTTCACAGGCAAGAAATAAAATATTCAGAATGACAGATCATTTCCATGCAAATCATCCAAATGAGTCACATCAAATCTGGGTCATGATTCAGAGAAGGGGAAAGTAGCAGAATGTAATCACACTGGTCAGAAACAGTGAGACTGAGTGACAATCTTCTTGTGACTGGTTGAAAAGAAACACACCATTAAAGCCAAAATTATGTATGTAAGACAACAGCATGTTTTGCTCTCAGGGAGATATTAACATCATCAGCATTCATGAGTTTGCTTTCTTGGTGATAAACTAAGAGAGCTTCTTCTTGAATGTATAAGCCCAGCTCTCTTGGGGACATTTTGCGCTTGATTTTTCAATTTCACACGTACTGATAACTGAAGTACCACTACTCACCAGATGTCTTTTAAATGAAGCTACCTGTAATGTACAACTTCACCACATGAAATGAGAAATGAAATTTTTAACCTTGACTAACCACAACATATGCCTAACATTAAAAAATAATGCCATCTGAATATTACCCCTAGTACATTATGGTCATTTTAAATACGAAATGCCTTTTATCGTATCCATTTTAATAGCTCAAGTTCACATTGAAAATAAAATTGATCAAGCTATTGATCAATTTTAACTAACATCTCACACCATATGTGATGTAAATGTCCACTCTGACCTTCTGGAAGTAGGTGATAGCAATATAATGAACTGAGGATAAATCAGGAAGCATGGCAGGTGCTACGTATTTACAGGGACTCTCCTATGGAGAGTGACATTTGGTTGGCTTGTTTACTCAGCCGGCATAATGGAAAGTGATAGTGACAGGGAATGAGAGGTCGGAAATTGGACTGAAATCACCAGACACTGTGAGCTGATGGCTCTCAAGCGTTTTCTATTTTAATTCTGCATCCTTCAGTCTATATCTGTGCACACAGCCATCATCCACTGGGACATTTTCCACATGATGGTTACTATTCAGTCCACATTAGGAGATTCATATGGAAAGAAAACAGCCAGGTGAGAGGTAAATGCTACTAAACAAAATCTGTTCCATATCCATCTCATTTCCCTATTTGTTCCCTGAGACACAGGACACAAAGTAGTTTGAATGGCAAAATGAAAGTAAGCAAGATTCGCTTTGCTTCAATCAGAGCACTCATCTTAAGAAGGATTTGTAACAGTATTGTGTTTGCCTTATGCCTCATGTAACGTTACCATAAATGTATCAGAATTGCTTTCATTTGTGTCACTGAAAATGAATCATAGTGTTGAAGAGAAAGCTTTTCTGTCACTTTGAACGATGAGTATAGGTTTTGATGTATATTATTTGTCCCAGAGAAGAATTGAGATTTGTTTTCACTGGAAACAATCACTCTGGGTCTTGCTGAGAAATGCCTACCTGAGCCCTGTAATTTTAGGCTGAGTGGTGGCGAGGTAAGTTGTCCCATTCTCACTAATGTCTTTTGTGGTATTTTGTGAGCAAGAAAGTGTCAGGTTCAGAGACTGACAGGCTCTTAGACATGTAATCCACAAATGTGACATAAACTTTCGCTCTGAGGAGATCCTTCTCCTAGCCTAGCTCTGACAGGAAATTGACTTTTTCTTTGCTGACAGGCCCCTTCTCCTCATTGTTACTTTTATCTCTTTCAATTCTATAGCTTGCCTACTCTCTCTCTCTCTCTCTCTGTCTCTCTGTCTCTCTCTCACTCTCTCTCTCATTATTAATATGATAATGCACTGATAATGCTCTGTGTCATATTTTTATGGGGCACAAGTGTGTGTGCAAGCAAAACAGACCTAAGCACTCTTTGATTTTGCAGTGTCTTACAAAAGCACCTGGAAATGTTTCCTCATTGCTATTCCTTTAATATACTCATGTAGCCCAAAATAAAATTGCCTTCAGCCTTAACGCTACTAATTCAGCACACATCTGCTTGACAGTAATTTATCTTGTACATGCTCTCTGCTGCGCTGTCAGGCTTCCGTGAGCATCTCAAGTGTATCTCTGGTGCAAACACACGCACATACACACCCCACACACACCCTCCGCACCCCCAAATGCACAATTTAGGTTCCCAGAGTGCAAATGTGAGCCCATTAGTCTGGAATGATGAAGAGATTTTGAGTGGGATCTACGGGTAGGGAGGAGGTTAATGTTGTATGTCGTGCTATTAGTGTTTGCCATTACAATCTTTTTCAGTCACACATCCACTAATGCATTCTTCTGGCCAGAGTGCTCTTAAGGTACAGTACTAACTGACTTCATCTATTACAATACTCCTCTTATTTGTCATGGCTGGTATTTCTTATGCTCTAATGAAGTCTTCTAATGAGGGTCTCAGAAGAAATTGCAGAGTGTGAGTAAGATGTGAAATTCTAATATACACTGGATAATTCTATGTACTTCTCAAAAGACACAGAAAAACACTTAGTGTATATTTTCACATTGTGGTGTTTTGACAAAAAAAAGCTCATTCAAAATTTCTCATCTATAAAAAAAAAAAAAGAAACAAGTAGGAAAGTGTTGAATGGAGAGAATTCTGGCCTAGAACTTAGCAAAGCTTCCCCAAAATCTTGAAATGCTGTTACACATCTTAGATCCATCAAGTACTACGCACAAAACCTTTCCTAGAATCGTTAGAGCTCTAGACTGCTTGTAGAGGGTGCAACTATATTTGCTGTTATACTTTTTCACATGTTGTTATATTGCTCATTGTGTTTTTTAATGTTTTCTGTGCAGTTAGAGTTAACAGATAGCACCTTCTCAGATCAATAGTTTACTGTCTGTACTTTAAATGACCTCTACTTTATCTTCAGAGTGTTTTAATTTCTATCTAACTTGTGTCATTGTGTTCGGGTAATGGAAGCTGTAAATGCACAAAATGAGGCAGACAGATGCTAAAATGCACAGCAGAGAAGAGAAAAGCCATGTTTTGTGCTACTTCTGACACATACATCCAAAACACAAATTGCTATATTATTACTTTATGCTTTATAATGGTTATAAACTACATGAAAACTCACACATGATGTGAACATGATTCATGTCGGATTCTCCATCCGAGCTGCTGCCATAAATTTTCTGTAGCATTAAAGACTTATAAAAGAAAGCATCTCCTATCAGTGAACAGTTCATGAACAGCCTGCACTCATCAGGGAGGAAATGGAAATGTTGCAGCATGTTGACTGACTCATTTTTATCCAACATGTTACAAAAGTCATGGCAGCTATTACTGGATGCTTTGTATATAAAAGATTCTATATTATGGTGTCTTCTATTATTCATTAAACCATATAGATCGGTAGCACACGAAAACATA
Source organism: Tachysurus vachellii (assembly GCF_030014155.1). NCBI lineage: Eukaryota > Metazoa > Chordata > Actinopteri > Siluriformes > Bagridae > Tachysurus > Tachysurus vachellii. The sequence goes on from NC_083472.1 coordinate 10,722,414, forward strand.
TATCTATGGAAGGCATGTTCACACCTGTGTTATAGTAATATTTTTAAAACATAAGGACAGTATGATTAGTCAGCCTGTCAAACAGTGTAGTGTGGTTCATTTGTACTGAAGGAAACAAATGAATTTTTTAGCGTAAAATTAGCAATTACTGTACACAAAATCTGGTTAACTGGCCTGAATCCATGATAATGGCAGATGGACATTAAAGACTTTCTAATAACTAATTAAAACAAATTCAATTAATAATGTACGTTCAAACAGACTATATCAATATCACAATATTATTAATTAAAAATAATATTAAAATATTAAAAGCAATTTCCTCTTTCTGTGGTCGTCAGTAAATTTAGCTGATGCAGGTTCTTGTTGAAAGTTGTGGGAAACAATTAAATTTGCATTTTTCAAAACCTACAATGGCTAAAAAAATGTATAACCTATAATGGGTGGCTAAAATAGTGTCTATAATGGGTGGCTAAAATAGCATGAGATGTTAAATCGATTATAACATTAATACCAAAATAAGATGGTTTCTGAAGTACCGTATGTAAAATTGAGCCTTTTCACAGCCCACATTGTTGGGCAAAACCTTGCTAACTGCTCATGTAAAATATACACTACACACCCATATGTATGTATATTTGTGCAAATGTTAAACATCCAGAAAGCCTTTTCTTGCCCTGGATATACTTGATATTGTATTTTCATTTAAACTGTTTATAGTGTTTGTACCCTCTCCAGTGTGTCCCACACTTTGTATCTTAAGTCTCCTGTGATAGGCTCCAGGTTCCATGCAACACTATGTAGAATAAGCAGAAAATGAATGGATGGTTGGATGGAAGGATATTTTGTTTATTATTTATTGTTAATATATGGCTCAGTATTTGTCATTAGAGCTACCATAAGTATTTCAGTGTGCAGTTTTTCATGATGACAAATAAAATACTTAAGACTTTAATAGTTATATTTCCAGGTAAAATGTAATATTAGGGAAGAGTTTTAGCATCTGAAAACCAAAGAAACCAAATGAAAGAAATGATTGTGGAATACCAGATGTCATTGAAGAGCCACGAACATGTTATTATCCTTATCATTGAGCACGGAATAGAGCCTAGCTTCATGTTTCCATGTATCCACATCTCCTCTGACCTTTCTGGAACCTTAACACCTCTTCTCTTACTTTCTGGGGATACTTACAGTATGAAAAATCCTCTTGCTCCTCAAATCACGATGAGCTTCTATCATTTTACCATTAAAAGCATCCTTACAAACTGCATCACAGTACTGTGGGGTACAACAACTGTATGTGTGTCCAGAAGGCTCTATAATGGAGAGTGATATCTGGAGCTGCCTGACTCATTAACAGCTTCTTCCCTAGCTGTATTAATGTCAAGTCAATTCAAGAAGCTCTTATTATCATTTCAACCATATATAGTTGGTGTAGTACATAGTGAAATGAGACAATGTTTCTCCAGGACCATCATGTTAAATAAAGATGCAGGGCTGAATGAAATAACTATGAACTAGGGACTAAGTATAATCACGCATTTCCAAATAAAGTGCATGTGTGCAAATTTGTGCAAAAGACAGTACAAGATAGTGAATTCTACACTATAACAATATTATACACTACAATACACTAATCCTCTATAATCACTGTATGTATCTACTGTATCATGCTGTTTATCTCTACGTGTACACTGTTTATCCTATCGTATTGCATCATTATTTTTATTTATTTCATTTATGCATTACTGTTATACATCATCCTCTATGCTCTTACATGTACTCTGATATCTTAATGCACCATAACCTTATTTATTTTATTTAACTTGATGCTATTTGCACAACTGGTTGGATGTCTGCTGCATTTCATTGTCTCTATAATCACAATAATATACTCTAACAATGACAATAACATTAAACGTAATCTAACCTAATGGAAACAACTTTTGTTAAGGACATTTTCCCGGTGTTTAAAATGTTTTTTATCTGCACGTAATGGACACAAATACCTCCCTGTAATCTATTAGCATCTTAACATCACATTTGTAAAAGTAACATATATAAAATTACTGTACTTTATTTTGATATATGTATATTGCACTTCAGTTGTACATAGTCATTTATTTTGATGTATTTACATTTGCCATATTTGATATTGTGTTTAACGGGTATTTTTGTTTTGTCCCTGATAACCAGGTGTGCATGGCAGTCTTATATGGACCAGGAGCGAGAGTAGGATCTTGAGTGTATTCCTGCTCAATGCCCTGAAGTGTTAAAGACTGCTTTCATATTCATGCCATCATTCAGATCCGCCCCCTCCATCTGCCTGTGTGCGTTTTTCCTCGAGCTCTCACAGCTCTCCATCACAAAAGAAGCAGTAAGCAGGTGTAGAGTGTTTCCATCTTACCTGCTTCAGCTCTGCATCCTATCATGTTCTAATGGCAAACTTAATGATCTCTGCTTTCACTGCATGACTTCAAGCCCTGTATCTCGTTAAATCTTTACCATGTGGAGCCCTTGTAAAGTGTGTCATCTTTTTTTTAGTGAGACTAACAGCAAAATAGTCAGTTGAAGTGATTATTGCTTAAAATTCTGAAATATACTGTTTTGTAACTTGTCTAATAGACCTTAATGGGTTCAGGTCTGATAATCTGATGAAGCTTCAGACTGTGTGTATATAGGGAAGTGGTTAACTAGACGGTCAGCTAGCCTAATTAGTATGTACTGTATATGACAAGCCTAAATTTGCTGAATATCTGATTCATTCCTCCTCATAACTAAATTACTTCACTGAATTTGCTGTATACAATATCTCCCTTTTACTAAAAGAATGATTCAAATCTACACCATCCAGTTTGGCTTAATTAAGTCTGCATAAATTGATTTACAGATCTGTCTGGAAGCAGGACTTGAGATCAGAGTCGGGGTGCCAAAGTCGTCCCTGAAGTGAAACCACTTCAAGTCCAGACAACTCAAATTACTACCACTAAACCTAAATGACTGGAGACATATATTTTCTAGCCAAATACTCGTTTCAATTATTAGTGCAGTTTATTCACAGTCATGCAATAGCTGACAGGTTGAGAGGCCATTTGGACATGTGGTGTAGAGGAGCAGATGTTAGGCATGTCAGGAGAGGCAGGATAAAACTGTGGGGGATTGTGGCATTCTTGTGCCCTTTTTCACTTCCCAGTCCACATCGCTGAGCATATTTACTTCTAGCAGAAGCAACACACACACAAAAAAAATGGTTTAAAAATGTGGGCATAAACACATAAAACATCCTTAGGTGTGACTACACAAAAATGGCACACTGAGACATGGTTCAGTTTTACTTACATTTACATTACACATGAAATTAAAGTGGGTAAATGTATAAGTCCTGTTTAACTCATTAACAAAAACTAAACATATTGTAACAACCTATTATTTACAGCTTTATGAATTGCAAATGAATTGCTCCCTTGATGAAAACTTAACAAATCCATTTGTAACTATTCAGCAATCAAACCCGTGAAATAGTGAAGAATTCTGTCTAGACATGTGTGTAGCTATATTTATAAATAAAGTGAAATGATCAGTATGCCCTTTCAGATACTGTAACCCTAACCCTAACATTGGATATTCGTGTGTGTGTGTGGGTGTGTGTGTGTGTGTGTGTGTGTGTGTGTGTGTGTGTGTGTGTGTGTGTGTGTGTGTGTGCTTTATAAAATTTCCATCCATGTGATAACATCAGCTATAATCTCTTTTTGCCATTTAATTTAATTCTTTTGAAGTCTCTTCTTTTCTTATTTTGGCTGACTCATTTCCCTATATTTGAATAATGTCCTAGATAAACCCATAAATTGTACATGCTCATTAATGATATTTGTTTTTTTCATTATGCAACTAGGTTACTTGTCAAACGATGAATAACAGATGATGACTCTACAGACAATCATTTATTAAAATCTAATGCTACGGTGACTTTGTTGGTCTTTAAAACAACAGTGTGAGTTAAGTTATTTCATGAACCAAAACACAGTTCTGGCTCTGGTCTTACACTAATTTGTTACCTACAATCACTGTCCACTTCATTACGAACGCTTGTATCATGTAGCAGCAGCATGATGTATTAAGATAAGATATACCTTTATTCGTCCCACAATGGGGAAATTTCACATTTACAGCAGCCAAGAGTAATAAAACAACAACATTAACATAAATCACACAGGTTCAAGTAAAGAGCTTAAGTTATTGTTCAAATCAAACATCAGAATAGGAAAAAATGTGATACGTGTGACTTTAACCATGGCATGGCTGTTGGAAGCAGATGGGCTGGTACATAAATATACTGTATATGCAAGGTCAGAGGAAATGGTGAATGTCAGGAGCTGTCAGGAAGAAAATAGTAACTCCTGTAATTACTCTTTTCAATCATGGAGAGCAGAAAAGCATCACACAGAAAAGAATGCACAATACAATGAGGTGGGTGGCAACAGCAGAAGACCACAATGAGCTCCACTCATGTCAGCCAAGAACAGGACTTCGTGGCACAGGCTCAGACAAATGGGCACAGGTTCACCAAAACTAGACAACTGAAGACCTAAAAAAATATCACCTGTTTTTTTTCCAGTCTTCAACTGTCCAGTTTCAATGAGTGCATGTGAGCAGGGTTTGCAGGGTTGGACTAAACGTATGTGTTTCAAATGCATTTCTTTCTCTCATTCCTTCTTTTCTTGTTTGCAGAAAACTGAGTGCCAAAAACAGGCTGTAAATAGTTTCCTTGGTAACGGTATAAAGAAGGGATTTTCTCGTTTGAGCGGATAAGCTTCACATGACAGTGGCAGAGATAATAAGAGCAAGAACAGGAAACAGGAGGGCACTGCTTTTCTAAAAGCACCAAATTCTTATTATCATTTTCACAGCTTAACAAAAGCTTGAACAACTACAACACAGGCAAGAGGTAGGACAAGTGTTCCCACTTCCATTAGAGCCTCTGTGACATTATTAAAATGCAAGAGCTGTGAAAGAACATGAGATATAGACAAAACTTTAACTACATCAGTATAGTTGCTAGGAAATATGGCAGCAAAGTAGTTTTCAAACAGTACAAGCATGGCATATTTTTGGAACACAACAGAAGAAATAGCAGTGGATGTTAATACGTGTGGGTGCAGGAGACTCTGAGACAGAAGCTTATTAAGACCATTTCAAGTGGGTGGACACTCAAATGAATCTTTCAGCCATGCACTAAACCTTGCATTAAATTCCATTGCTTCTCTGTTTAAAGTGAATTTTAGTCAGGAATTAGAAGAAATCCCACTAGTATAAATAATAATCATTAGCATCTCCATCTCCATCATTTTTTGAGGTCTTTCAAACAGTTCTTGTCTTTATTACATTATCTAACTTTTTTTTTTTAAATATTATTACTTATTTTTAGAATACATTAACCTTATGCCATCTTCCTTAAAACACTCCTTTAGTTCTTCTTTTTCTTGTAAAACTCTTATTCAATTATCCATTATTATCTCTTTCTTTAAAATCTCACAGGTCACCATGGCTTAAAAACCATTATCCTTATCATCATTTATGTGTGTACTCTTGTTCGGTCATCTGCATCAGGCTGTCTCAACTGAAAGCATTGAAAGAGGTCAGTGGGTGGTATTGATTTTAGAACATGCTGTGCTATGACATTAGGAACCGCATGGAGCCATATCAGAGAGGCCTGCCAGCCCAGATGGCTTCGACTCAATTCTCAGGGTAAAGAAAAGGATTCGCTGTGCCCACTGGCGGTGTCTCAGACAGGGAAAGGTGTTCAGTAAGATCTGGACCATTGTCAAATGTAGACGCCATTCCATGGGATTAAAGATTTGAGTTAACAGTTAAAAAGGCATTTTTATCTATTGACAAATTGTTGGTCTTCTTTGTTAGACATACATTCTTACAAATATTTGGCATTTAAAATCAACCCTGAATATTTTTCCCACAACAGTGTCACAATTGTTTTCCCCTTTTTATCCGAACATAAAAACTAGTCAATACAAATGGAGTGTTGAAATGCAGTTTTCAAATCATTCTCAGCAGTACAATCGATGCTTGTATTGTCTTTTTTTGGTTAAATGTTGAATTGTTAGTGAACATGATTTGTTTGATTTTCAAGCAATCATCTTTTACTCTATATACTGCACAGGCAAAATAAAAAAGACATTTTTGATAATATCCCAATGAAATTCCATTCAACCTTGAATAAATCCCCCCGAACAATGCTGTGACTCTTTGAAGCTCATCCCATTTTAGATAAAAAGTAGTTTGTTAAATTGATATATTCTGAATATATCATGGCACATTCTGTCCTGAGCAGACTGTTTGATAAAATTTTTTATGACCTCAACTATAATTTTCTCTAATACATTGATATCCTTTGGCCTGGACATTCTTTCTGTTCTGCTCAGATAAACATGCACCAAGCCCAGACACTTCAACTCGTCAAACCATCAGTAAATGTGTTAACCACCATGTCTCTTTCTGTTGACATATTTTTTATCAGTATACTGTATAACACTGAATACCACACCTTTCTTCTATATAAATACTTCCTGTTGGTCTCAGAAACTTTCATTCATTCATTCATTTTCTACCGCTTATCTGAACTACCTCGGGTCACGGGGAGCCTGTGCCTATCTCTGGCGTCATTGGGCATCAAGGCAGGATACACCCTGGACGGAGTGCCAACCCATCGCAGGTCACACACACTCTCATTCACTCACGCACTCACACACTATGGACAATTTTTTCCAAAGATGCCAATCAACCTACCATGCCTTTTTTTTTGACCGAGGGAGAAACCGGAGTACCCGGAGGAAACCCCCAAGGCACGGGGAGAACATGCAAACACAAGGCGGAGGCGGGAATCAAACCCCCAACCCTGGAGGTGTGAGGCAAACGTGGTAACCACTAAGCCAACGTGCCCCCTCTCAGAAACTTTGAAAAGTTCAATCTTTAAAATTCTTCAAAGAAATCTTCAAAAGTTCAAAATTCAATCAATGACTCCATATGTTTTTTTGGCACTCTATTCAGTTCAATTCAAATTTCAATTCAAGTTTATTTGTATAGCGCTTTTAACAATTGACATTGTCTCAAAGCAGCTTTACAGAACATAAACATAAAACAAAAGGTTAATATAAAGAATTATATCAAGATTAATATAATACAAAAAAATTCAAGATTAATATTCGATATATTTAAATGTGTTTGTATTTTTCCCCAATGAGCAAGTCTGAGATGACTCAGGCAGCAGTGGCAAGAAATACTCCCTTGAATGGTAAAGGAAGAAACCTTGAGAGGAAGCAGACTCAAGAGGAACCTCATCCACATTTGGGTGACACTGGAGGGTGTGATTATAAATATACAGTCCAACAAAAGTTGTATTAATGAGAAGGCTGTTGTCCTCAAAGACCACACAGAGTTGGCATCTCCTCTTTGGTACTGTATAGCAGAGTCCAACTGGAGCTGGTAAATCTCTAGATTATTCAGGATCCTCACAGAGTCGGCCTTATCTCAGTGGAGGTTCAAAATCTTCATGACACGGAAGGCAACTGGAGCTGGTACAATAATCCTGATATCAGCTCTTCTACAACTTCTTCTACAACTGAACCCAAAAATTCTAATAAAAACAAAATTCTATTAAGAATGTCATCCTAATAGTCTGATCAAACAAAAGAAACACATACAGTACTTATCACACTATATAAAATCTCTACATGCATAATATTGTCATTATATTTTCTACAAGCAATCATCTAATAATATCTACTAATATTATTAATACTAATTACTATTACTAGCAGTAATACAATATTTAAAATATATTTAGTCATGGATTCCAGATTAATAAATAAACATATTGCAATACAGCTGATTCTTTAGTCAATATCCTTCCTACCGCACTCCAGGAACTTTAACAACACAGTCTGATTCAGCTGTTCCAGTTTACGAGCCAATATATTCATGCTCTCCAGAGTAAAGAGTGAAAATGCAGTCAGGGCTAAAAGTTATCCCCGAGTCTCTCACTTGTCTGTGACAGGTGAACTGTGAGGAATGCGTGAGCCAGACCAGCCTGCTGAACAGCTTTGAGCTAAACCTGCAGAGCAGCAGAGAGCAGCTGGTTGAGGCATGGTTGAAGGAGTCCTGTCTCTCTCACTTTAGAGCTGTCACTCGCACACGGAGACTGTAGCAGAAGGATTCCCTTGAGCAGGAATCCAAAAGGGATGCACACACACCCACACCCACACACACACACACACAAGCATATCCACCTCCATTCACACACAGGTACAGCAGATGTACAAACTTTGATGTACACACAGAAAGTGGGGATTGTTTACAGCTAATAAGATTTTAATTACAACACAGATTTAACACATGGAAGTCAAGAATAACCTTAACGTTATTGCTTTCCTGTCAGACAGAGAAGGATGTGGAACTAATGTGTAGAGAAACTCCCACAGCAATTGTTCAAAACACAATGTACAAATCACGCAACCACACACACATACACACACAGTCTATTAACTAGAGCAGAAGATTGGTATTGGCCTTACCTCACCTGTCAGTGGTGTCTGGAATTGGTTAGATTAGTTCATGGCCTGCTTGGCAGGACTCAAATATAGGCAGTGAGTTTCTCTTACAGGAACAGAACAGAATGGCAGAGGACATTTAAGCTTCCTGTAGCCTTTCAGGTTTGAGCCCGTCACTAATAACCATGAGGTATGTCCACTTGACATCCCCAGCAGACAACAACAATCACGCAATGTCCTTGGTTAGACTACAGCTAGGTAAATATGTTTCAGAACACAATCTATTTACTTAGTTATGGATGAAAATTCCCTGGTGTATAGGATATTGTTAATACACCATTTTGCTGTGGTGTAAAGGGAATGACATCCCACTCTCTCAGAAATGAAAGTATCATATTGTATTTCCCTTCTTACTTTGGTGGTATATATTTAAAGGTACATCGTTGGTCTTTAAGGTTTAATTATACATGTTAGGTTATATATAAAGATGTACTCTTGATCATACCAAGTACTGTTTGGTACCTGTAGCTCAGAGTGTGCACTAATGCTAATTCAGATTATTTGTATTTAGGTATCTAACTTTTCTTCACATAGACATCACTTCTCAGAAAGTACCTTGCAATCTTGATTTGTAATAGCATGTCACCTTTTACTTTTTAGCTTTTACTACTACATTTTAATAAACCATTGTGTTTTGCTGTATTACTGCCAGGGTACACTTCATTATTCAGAAACAATTCAGGTCAGAATTTTACTTTTACTCATCTATTGTATTTTCCCTTATTCAAATGTAAGCTATGAATCTAATTTCCAATCGCCGTTTTACAAAAACATATTATCATTCGCACAGTATACCAAAAGGAAAACTTTATAAACTGTCTTTTCCTAAATGTGGAGGCCAAGATGGTAATCAGTAAGAAAATGGAAAGGCCTCAGCAGTAATCAGAAAACACTGGCGACATTTGCTAGTAGACTTGATTGTATTATAATGGAACACCACTGGCACCCCACTTAGAGAGAGAGAAAGAAATGCTTCTACTTATGCATGCTATTGTGTATGTCTGAATCACTTTGTGTGTGCGTGTGTTTGTGTGTGTGTTTGTGTGCTCATGATGCTAAAAAGAAGACGAAGAAGAAGAAGACGAAGGAAGAAGAAGACGAAGAAGAAGAAGATGAACTATGATTTATTCTTTGTCTTTTTTAATGATAAATAAAAACTTCTAAAGTGGCCACTAAAGGAACATCTCTACATCTTCACTTTAAAAATGCAGTGATTCATGAATATAAACTATTGGACATGCCCCATTTCTCAACTCAATACCATTGCCATTCTCAGTTCTGTTTTTTGCGGAGAACTGTGATGTTAGGCAAGAAGGATTTGAAGAACTTGATAAATTGATGACAATCCATGTTTACACTACTATAACACTATGTTCATTGTAATTTACTACAGAAAACAGTGGCATGTAGTTACCTGGTTGGTAATTGCTAGTAAATTAGATCCTTGTCCAGAGGTAAAAAATGAGTGGGTGAATCAGAATTATTATATTCTTTGAGACTTCTTGACGGTTTTTTATTTTTTAACAGTCAGTAGTGTCCATGTAATCAAGCAAACTAGCTTAACAAGTATGTGACTGAAAACTCTCTTGGATGAATTGAAAAGTGTGAATTTTCAATGTCTACTTTAGACAAATTTAAGATAGTGCCTTTGTTTAGTACACCTTCCAGGAAGTTAAAGAACCGACTGGGGTAAAAACTATATAGATTTTTTGTTTGTTTGTTTTGTTTTGTTTGTTTGCAAGTTAGTAAGGAGAAAATGTACTTGCGAAACAACACAAACATGCTCACATAAGCAAGAAAAGAAGCTGAATGTTAACCATCTCCATTAATTAGTACTATTTCATGATTAGGTCTTAGCTAATGTTTAATTAGGCAATACTCACGCACATGATATAATAATAGTGGTTCTAAAGGAAGTACTATTATAAACAGCCTCCACAAGATTTGCAGTGTCATATATCACCCATGATGCACTTTGGGTTTGACATAAAACTAAAAAATCTCTTTCTTGACTTTATACTTTATAGCACTTTCTTTCTTCTAGAGAGAACAGCAACCTGGAGCTACCTGGTATTTGTGACATTTATTACCTAAAGTATTTAAAGAACCTTTTCTTCCTGATTATGGGAAAATAGTAACTGGAGCAATCTGACAAACCAAATCTTTCTTTGGAACAGGTTCCTGGTTAAGGTCAAATTGAAAGAACAGCCTGAAACTGAAAAGAATTATGCTTTCCAAAAAGAAATTTCAGTAAATTGATTTAAACAGATGGGTCACATTGGGGACGTTTCCCCAGAAATATTCAATGGTTAGAGTAAGACAAATGGAAGAAGCATTTTGTTTCAAGCCAGCCAGGTTTAGATCCTTTTAGATTAGGGTTCCTATCTAACTGGACATGTTTAACAGCAGGTATTTGCTAGAAATTCCAACTCCAGGTGGCTACAAAAATATATCCAATTTACTGTGCAGCATAGTGACTATAGTACAAATGAACCTCATAAAATATCTGCAGTGGGGAAAAATGTCCCCCATTCTGGCTTCACACATAGATGAACATCTCAAAGACGGATTTTCTGCTACACCACATGAAACCTTGAATGGCACACTGATTATTACACCACTTCAGATTCACTGCCTAAGCTCCAATCATCTCTGCTGATGTGCTTGGCATGAATCATCCCTTTCCCATCACTGGAATCTAAAGCACCACAAAGAGCTTTTCACACTGGGAGACCAGTTTATGGCTTACTGTACTTCTGTGTCTGCCAGCTGCTACCAAGTCTGCACCACAGTCATGTTTATTATCAACTTATGTATTGTTCTGATGCTCCCATCTAAAGACTGCTGAATTACTCATTGCTCTTACTGCCAATACAGCTCCTATTCTTCAAAACGTTCTCTTGTTTAAATTATCCAATACCAGTTACATCTAAGTGTTTAGCTGGTAGTGACGGTGACTAATTTGAAACAGTGAATCAGAGCTGTCAGTTGAAGCCTGATGAATGTGTTCTACTTTGTAGTTTGTCTTTGAAAATGTGCCTGCATAAGGCTTTCTGATCTCTCTGGAAAATTAACAATGACATGGGGCTGAATGAAAGTAGTTTCATCACTCTGAAACACATGCTCGAGCATTGGCAAATAGCAGCTTCTGGTATGTACGGCGAGAAATATGGTTTTAATTAGTAATGCTATGCAATCAAAAAAAGACTCATTATTTTTTCAAGTAATTAAGGTAAGAAGAGATTAAATACTACACTGAAGTACATAGAAATTTGTGTTTGTACAGGTATAGATACACAAATAGCATAAAAATCAGTTTATCATGAGAAAATACCATGTGTGCAGTAAATAGATGGGAAAAAAGATTAAACATACAGTAGGTACAACCTACACAGAACACACTTCAGGATAATGTCAATCACTGTTTTTGTCTGATCTCAATAGTTAACAGCACAGAATATTATTTGCTTATGTAACAGAGTTTCACTAAACCCTGGATAACTGCTGTGCAATAAATAAATGTTTGAGTGTACACAATTCACAAAGTGACATATCACATTTATCTATCATTCATTCATCCATAGTACTGGTACTATCTTGGTCAGAGTTGCAGTGGATACAGAACCGACCACAGGACCAGTGGGGACACACTCTGAATGTGATGCCAGTCCATCACACGGCACCATGAGTGCCTTGTGATGACTACTTGGAGACTATTTAGTGTAGCAATTCTTGAAAACTGTTGAACCACATGGAAATAAGGAAAACATTAAAAAAAACTCCACACAGTAAAAAGAGCTCAGTGTCAAACTGGGAGCCCTGGAGTTGGGAGGTAATAAAGCTGACTGTTCTGCTACCAAGTTGCTATGAATGTAAGAAGAAGAAAGAAACACTGATGATGGAACCCTGGTGGTTATCTAGGTTACAATGTACCAGATACACACATAGCTAATTTCCCATGATGGGATCTTGGGGGAATTTTGTTAGGATGAAGCCATGAAGTTAGTGAAAGATAACATCCACATTGTAGGCTCACACTGCAATTGCTACAACACAGACCTGCCACTGACCACTGACCACTGACACATATGCCACTGGCCACTAGAGAATGTAGCAGTTTTCTAGTTGCTAAATTCTGTGCAATGTTCCCAGAATCCACTATAGATGGTGAGACCAATAACAGGCTAGTGCCTGCTGTCTCAGAGGGCTGTTCAGCTCTGCTAGAGAGAGCTACAATTGGCATTAAGTGGACTTGGCATCTGTAAAAGCTCCACATGCACCTTTCTAAACATTTGTCAGATCTGGAACACCACTTATGGTGCAGATGACACTTTCCTAGCGGTACACTCTCCCATCACGAAAGCACTTACCCTGCACCCCTACAGGAGAGTTGGTCTTAGTGAGGCTGACTTGAGGCCCACCTGAGAACATTCCAAGCAAGTTGATGAGCTGTCTCAGTGCCACCTGTGCAGACTGGCACGTATTGAACCTTAAAACATATATTAGAGCCTGATGTAACTCTCTCAGTTCTAGCTAGTTGATATGGCTTGATTTCACAGGGAAGTATTCACACCTTTATGACCCTGTGGCAGCACATTGCCCTCAGTCAGCCAGGGAGGCATCTGCAGTGACTAGAAAGACCTTTAGGCGCTTTAAGTTTGAATACCTGTCCTTGGAAGGACAAACTCAAAAAGCATCTGCTTTCTTGGCCATCGGAAGCAATAAGAAGCCATAAGCCGATCCTCTAAAGCGAAAGCACTGATCAAATGTAGTCACTAACTAATGAACAATGTTTTTGGCTGCAGCCCAACTTCAACCTCAGCCTTTTATGTGTATTCTCTGTTGGACCGTTTAGTAGAGGGGAGGTGTTGTTTAAGGTCCACCCCATGAGATGAACAAAGACTGCTCATACTCCTTCTAGGAGGCTGATAGGTTTGTTTTGTGATTCTGAAACCTGCATACACATTTCCTTGGGATCTTTGACAGTGGGTCAAAAAGCGACCCATGTTCCACTGCATGGACTAAAATAACAATCAACTCCACACATCTCCACAGAGAGATCGATATCTGCAGTTTCCAATGGTCACGGTAGAATGGCTAACATGTTACAAACAATCCATTAATAAGAACCTAATCTGTGTTTACAGTTAGCCTAAACTCTACTTTAGCGCTCTCGCACTATACTGGGAATTCATGACCAGTGCTGTGAGAAAAGGAGCATTCAGTGCTGTGGGTTGAATATCACCCTCCAGTTCCACTCAGGGCAAAGTCATTCTGAAGGTGTCTTTCACAGCTAGTTCAGAGCCCGTCAGTGGTAGATGTGAACAATGAGAATGGCAATACCACCGCAGTGTTATAAGGAGACTTGGAAAAACCTCCCAGATTCCAAAGCTAGCAGTTTCAATAGAGTCCCAGAATTTGCTACAAAAATGTAGTCACAAAAAATACACTCAGCAAAGCAGAAGATATGAGTCATCAGTTTTGAACAACTAATCCAACTATAGTCAAAAGCCTTTGAGCTGACACTTCTATATGCTGTATATGTAGTTCCACATGTGAGCAAATTCAAAAGCATTTAAACAATAATATGGAATTTAGAATTTAAATAAAATAAAATAGAATTAGCTGTAAAGAACATTGAAGGAAAAAATAAAAAAATAAATATGAATACAAGGAGATTGATATATATTGCAAATACCTAATTTATATATACGTTTCTGTATTTGTCAGAAGGTCTCAATATGTGCTGCATGCAACCTAAAGGAAATCCAATTTGATTTATAGATAACTAGCTATGTTGCTATTAATCATCAGCCAATAATTCTGCAAATACTGAATCCAATAGTTATTTGGTTATTTAGTCTTCCTTAAAAACCATGTTTCAGTTGATATTTTTTAACTGCACTGGACTGCAAATGATTTCATATTATTTATTTAACCATGGTTATGTTGTCTTGTCATTTTTAACCTACATGACATTCCGCCATCCTCAACTTGTCCACACTAATGAATAATTCACATGGCAGGGTCAATGTGAATTACCCAAAATTGCTTCTTATTCAAATCACATTTTTACAAAAGAGGTTTTAACATAACAGCACTGTAAAGTCTACATACTTTCACCCAAACACTATTTGATATTTGAATGTTTAGGCTGGAAAGCTTGATTGATAAACTTGCTCTGCAGCTTAAAAAGCAAAATGAGAGACAGGCAAAGAAAGACACCTCCTTGTCCTGATTGTTTGGATGGTCTGCATTATTTGTCTTTGCTCCTGTATACATGTTGAAATATGAAAAATGGGCTTTTACTGATCCCACACCTTCATGAGTGCAGAATCACACACACACACACACACACACACACACACACACACACACACACACACACACACACACACACACAATAATAAATATATCCTCTAAAGACCCTTAGTGCATGCCACATATAGTTGAATCCCAACTTCAATCTACATTAAATAGACATACCTTGGTTTCACAAATGTTTCTGCCAACAACCATCAAACATAAAAGCTTGAAGGAAATGCATTTTATTTGATTTCTTATCTAGGCAATTTTCACAGGGACCTACTTAGTTGGCCTATGAGTGGGTTGCCATGTTGCCATGGTAATGTTTTTCTCTTCTATTTTCTCCTGCTGCATCATCTGTATCAGGGGTGACACCCTGTGGTAGAAGAAAGACATTCGATGCTTAAAACCACAAATGAATCTTTAACTAGGTAGAATTTAGAGCATTTGTAGGGCATGTTTGTTAGGCTTAGAATTATAGCGGTGAATCTAATGCAAGTATTCAAAAGCCTAATCAAATAGGAAAACTAAACTCAAATATACAAGCTGTTCCAGTTGTCTGAGTTCCTCATGAATGCCACAGATTCTGTAGCAAGGTTAGGGTACTTATAAATAAAGATGTTTTTAAAGTGGTGAAAGAGTGGGATGATGTGTCATGTTTGCAAACAGGTGCTTGTGTTCAATCTTTTGCGTCATTGCAAACAACATCTGCTCTGAGTGAATCGGTTAGCAACAGCGAAGCAAAAAAAAAAACAGGCCATTTTTCTCATTGTTCACTGTATGGTTTTGCATGATTCTACACAGGCGCCTGAATGGAGAGAAACATGAATAGCAGAATGTCTTATATGAGAATAAAACACAAATCCACTTGCATAGACTTTAAAAAAAACAAAATTTCACATGAAAACCTTCATTGCTTAAATCCAGAACATTTTGGCCAGCTACCAGCTGACAGAATCATAGTAGTCCATCTTTGCCATTTGGCAGGTTAGTTCCCAACTTCCTTATACTTGAATTAAACGTTTAATAAAATTTAAGACTTATATGCAAGCACACAGCGTGTGTGTGTGTCTGTGTCTGTGTGTCAGCGTGTGTGTTTTTCTGTGTGTGTCTGTGTGTCTGCGTGTGTGTGTGTCTGCGTGTTTGCGTTTGTCTGCATGTGTGTGTGTGTGTGTGTGTGTGTCTGCGTGTGTGTGTGTGTGTGTGTGTGTGGAAATGGGACCTTCACACCCAGTGTTCTTGGGATAGGCTCCAGATTCCAGAAGAAGTAGTTAGGTATCTTCACAGGTGAACCCCAAGCCTTTTAAATTGTCCATAGCATAATCCTCTATATACAAATAAGTAATGTTTTTTTTTTGTTTGTTTTTTTTTAATGTATCAATAAAAACTATTATATTTCACCTAATTAAATGAATCCTTGTTCATGACCATTCTCAACAGTAGTTTGCACTGACTGAAATGTTCTTTCTTAAAAAAACATTCACAAGACCTTCCCTTTGTGCATAGGTCATGCCAATTTTAATTAATCATAATACTAAAACTTGGCGTTTAAAAAAAAAGAAGACATTCACTGCAGCCACCTGGTGGTGTAATGATGTAACTTACGGAAAGGGTCACTGAAGGAATCAGTGACTGAATCAGATTGAATCAGAAGAATATTTTAGTGAAAGGAATCAAAAGATTCGAGTCACTGAGATTAAACCCTGGGTTTGGCTCCAGGTGGTGGTATCATTTAGTGATACAATATTTTAGCTCCTTTTCTGGTTTTTGGATTAACTTTTTCCCTTTTTAATATTTTTATTCTTGGGCGATTTTGTGACACCATTGTTCTCTTGTACGATAGAGCTCATCTGGATTGAATTGAGTTGAACATGCGAGTCGGCTCCAAACGTTCAGTTGACAATGAGTCGATTTTGTGAACGATTCATCACTTCCTTGTTCATTACACACGCCAAACAGCAGATGGCATTGTTTAGTTCGAGTCTCGTTACTTCTTGCAAAGAAGCATCATTACCCTCTAACCTCAGCATGGCGGCGTCCTGTCAAAATACACGAGAATCTCATATCATAGCCTGATCGAAAGCTAAGGACAAATAGATCTAGTGTGAAAGCACCAAATTTACTTTAATGTTGTTTTCCCAATAGCTGTGATCTGCCGGCTATCATGCCTCTTTTACTAAAACCTCTTAGTAATAATTTATTGTTTGCTGGACTATTTCGTAATGTAAAGATATGCAGAATAAAGAGAAGAAGTCAGGGTTATACAGAGTCGTGCACGTTAATCAGACACAGATGGATAAAGAATACTTCCTGTGTGAGAGAGTCCAGCTCTTCAGCTCAGAAGGTAAATACAGTCTGCATCACAAATAAATGAATGACTGATTCAGCTAATGTCACTGGTTTGAAACAGTTAAGCAGGAGATTTAATCAGTGATTCTGTGATCTACCTTTTGTAAAGTATTAATAATTATACAATTTGTGTGCTTGCTGAGACCAAGTTCTCACATAAGTGTCTGTTGTTTTTTCCCCCTCTCACAGCAGAACATAGATCTGTCCCAGTTTCCTGTGGACAAGATAAGAAACTTCAGCATCATCGCTCATATTGACCATGGCAAAAGCACCCTCGCTGACAGATTGTTGGAGATGACAGGTGGATTGTGTCGTCCTCGGCTATAGGCACCTTACAGATACCAAGCTTACTAACTAAACATACATGTTTTTTTTTTTTTCTTCAAACAAATACAGAAATGCTGATGTGATGTGATGGTTGTTTTTATATAAGGTGCCATTATAAGTTAACATATTCATTATTGTAGTCACAAGATATCAAATTGCATAACGTGATATTTTAGGATAATATTAAGCTTATACATGCATTTCAGTTTATTATTGGGTGGGAGTGGCTAAAAAGGTCTTTTGATATATTCCATGTCGTAATGCCAGCCACTCCAGTATGCCATTATGCATCATTACAAGATTACCGTGTGATATTTTTCATTGTTGTTGCAAGAAATGATGGTTTTGCTGCAGCTTTTAGCAACATTTGCGATGCAACTTGCAAGATTTTTGTGCTTTTTATGCAGAAACCTACTTAAATTACTAAAATTCCAAACACATAATTCTCATTTTAAACTACTACTAGTGAAGAATTACTTTCTATGGTCGGATGCATTCATGTTCAATAAACATGAATCAAAGTGGCCTTTGGCTAAATGTACTTTGTGTTGCACGTTTCATCATGGCCTAAATGTAAAGAAACTTTTTAATCATTTAGAAAATTAAAAGTTCTTCCTAATGTCACAGAGTTTGCCTGATGTTGTGTTAATTTGGCAATCGATAAATCCTAGATGGAGTAAATAATAGCCCATTTCCATGCTTAGGTTGTGTTCATTTGATTCATTTCTCTGTTTCTGTCACATTTTAAAATATAATAGTTTAAGTAGTTTGAGTTCACAAGATGAATATAAAACTCCATACAATAAAATGAGCTCAGTATCAAAGGTGAAATTGTGGCCTCGGTATAAAAAAATTGTTTATATCTTGTATACATCTTATTAAATATCCACCGTGTCTCCATACTACTAAGTGAATACTACTGAACACTGCCTTAAAATTCTTCATATTCTGTGCAGGTGCCATTGCAAAGACGGATCGCAATAAGCAGGTGTTGGACAAGCTGCAGGTGGAGAGAGAGAGAGGAATAACAGTAAAAGCTCAGACTGCCTCTCTGTTCTATAAGCACGAGGGACAGACCTATCTACTCAATCTCATCGACACACCGGTCAGCACAAAGAAAAACATCACAAACCGCAGTAGTCATATAGTGAAGCTTATATTATTAGTTGTGTAGCGAATTTAAGATTGTGGTACCAATGAATTTCTTCAGCTTCTTCCTCTGTATATTTAATGTTACATAAAAGTTTTCGGTTTTCAAAAGGTATAGTTTTAATGAAGTCTGCTTTTGTATTCCTCCCACCTGTGCGAAGGGTCACGTCGACTTCAGCTATGAGGTGTCACGCTCCATATCAGCCTGCCAAGGAGTTCTGCTCATAGTAGATGCAAATGAGGTACAGAGAAACAAAGAGGCAGAAAAAACTTTCTCTCTTGCATGAACACCTTACTACACCATATTAGCTGGAAGTGTTAGTGTTTTAGCTGGAAGAGTTAGTGTTTTAGCTTAGGCAGTGTAATTGGAAAGACATGACTCTTCATCATTTATAGTTGGGTTATTTATGTTGCTTAAGCTGTTTTACAGGCACTTCACTTTTATTTCTGTTTGTCACTATTAAAGGGAATACAGGCACAAACTGTGGCAAACTTCTACTTGGCATTTGAAGCTCAGTTAAGCATCATTCCAGTTATAAATAAAGTAAGCGCAAAAACTTTAATATATATATTGGCTGTTAATTGTGTAAGCTTAAGTTTGTATGATTGCGATTCTTTTCTTTTGTAATCAGATTGATTTGAAAAATGCAGATCCTGACAGAGTGGAAAAGCAAATTGAAACGATGTTTGATATTCCCAGTGAGGAGTGTATCAGGGTGAGCAGGAATTGCAATTTGAGAAATAATGTTGTGCTACATTACAATTACAATCTGGATTACAATGTGTGGTTCATGGGTTTTGAAATCTTTGTCTTTAGATTTCTGCTAAATTAGGTATAAATGTGGACAGAGTTCTTCAAGAGGTAGTGAAGAGAATTCCCCCGTGAGTTTTCATGAAGTACTTTAGAATCTTTTACGTTTAAATTCTCACTTAGCTATTTGGAGTATTTTGCATAGTTCGAATTTTGTTGATTTTATGTAAAAACAAAATCTGAACGTTTAGTACATTCCAATTTATAGTTTGTTCAGAAACCATATTTATAACCCGCTTGATTGTTGTTGTTAATGATGCTATATTTTAAAGTTTCAAATAAATGTTCATTTATAGACATATATCAATCTACTTAACCTTGAAATTTTTTCTCGACTCTTTCCAGACCTACGGCTAAGCTAGAGGAACCATTTAAAGCCCTGGTTTTTGATTCAACATTTGACCACTACAGAGGAGTAGTAGCGAATATCGCCTTGTTCAGTGGACAGGTCTGTAAGGGGGACAAAATTGTCTCGGCCCACCTGGGAAAGACATACGAGGTCAATGAACTGGGGGTCCTGCGGCCAGATGAACATCCCACAGAAAGGCTGTAAGAAACCATTATGGGCATATCAGCTCTTATACTGCATAGCTTACTAAAGAGAATACAAGGGTCTAATTCAAGACATCTTTTCACTTTTTTATATAATAGTTGGTCATTATTTTAACTGTAAGGTGTTCTCAATACCAAAATATACTCTGATCCACACTAATTACAAGAACCTGACCTATTCCCACTACATGGAAGATATACAGTTCCACTTTGCAATTCAGGTCTTACTTTTTGCATAAACAGCAGTCGCTACATTCGTTTTGTATCCTAACTTTCACTTTTGATCTCAGCTACGCAGGACAGGTAGGATATGTGATAGCTGGCATGAAGGAAGTGAAAGACGCACAGATTGGAGACACATTTTATCACCAGAAGCAGCCAGTGGAGCCACTGCCTGGCTTTAAACCTGCTAAGTCCATGGTCTTTGCAGGTATACAGTTTTAAAGCATGAAATGGCTTTCTATAATTATGTTTAATAATACTGTATTTTTCTGAATTATGTTGTATTATTTTAATGGCTTTCTTTTGGGGATTGCTTAATTTTGCGGATTTTGTTCTCAGAGTAAGCAGGGCCATCTAAAATCTATCTGATGTAATAGCCAATTCTAGCTGTTGCTTAGAACCATATTGTTTAAATTGAATTAAATGTGTGTATGTAATGTTTTTTGTGGTAGGTATATACCCTACGGATCAATCGGAGTATCCGTCTCTGCGCAGCGCAGTGGAGAAACTCACTTTGAATGACTCCAGCGTGATGGTGCAGAGAGACAGCAGTATGGCTTTGGGGGCTGGCTGGAGGTCTGGATTTAAAGTGTTTACATATACCTACTTTCAATACTGTTATGTTACAAAAACAATTATGGCAGAAATGCAGTAATTGTATGATGAGATCACATTCAGGAATCTTTTTTTTTTTCTTTCAGGCTGGGTTTTCTGGGTCTGTTGCACATGGAGGTCTTTAACCAGCGTTTGGAGCAGGAGTATAATGCCTCTGTTATAGTCACTGCTCCAACAGTGCCTTACAAAGCTGTCCTGTCCTCACCCAAACTCATAAAGGTATAATTATGTACCTGATGATTGGTTGATATCTTAATTGTTTATTCTTTATATAATATATAAACTGGCCAAATGTATGTGGATAGCTGACCATCACAGTCATACGTGTGCCTTCATAAATCTCACTGATCACTCCTTCAGCCATGGACAGTAGACAACAACTGCCCTTTTCCTCATAAACCGCTATTCTGACACACACGTTTCAAAAGGATTCGTACATTTTTTTATCCACACAGGCCACTCAAATGCTTGTTTAAGCCCCTGGACTACAGCAACTCTGTCCTGTCAGCTTGATCTCTGAGCACAAATTGATCTCTGCAAATTATTCAAAAAGGTTGTTCTTAATCTTCCAAAGTTCTCCCACACCACCCTACTGCTGCACTGTCAACACTGACTTTTGATAGCTGCTCACATCAGATTTAAAACACTGACGCTTGCCTAAAAAGCCAAATTCGGTTTTATGACTCGCCAAGGACTAGCGTTGCATGGCTGATCCCACCATCTCTCAGTTCTGGCTTCTAGGTGGTGGAATAAGCTTCTTATCAATGTCAAACAGCTGAGTCACTTGCAAACAAACCTCTTACAAGCAACAGTTTTATTAGAATAAAAATTCTATGTTTGCTTACTGTATTATCTCCCAACAGAGTTTTAGACTGAACTTATTCTAAGTCCATGATCAGTTTATATTTGTTATAGACTTCACAGAAGCACTTTTTCAAGCAACTCTGGATTAGAGTCTACCTTATGTCATAAATGTAAATGTAACCTGTTGTCATATGCATTGAATTGTTTAATTCAATTCAATTCAAGTTTATTTGTATAGCGCTTTTTACAATGGACATTGTCTCAAAGTAGCTTTACAGAACATAAACATAGAGCAGAAGGTAAACATAAAGAGAAGTATAAAGAATTAATATAGATTAGATAATAGTATAAAGAATTAAAAAAATTCAAGATATATAGTTCACAGTATGTACGTATGTATGTATGTATGTATATGTATTTATCCCCAATGAGCAAGTCTGAGGTGACTCAGGCAGCAGTGGCAAGGAAAAACTCCCTTAAATTGGTAAGGAAGAAACCTTGAGAGGAACCAGACTCAAAGGTGGGCCCATCCTCATATGGGTGACACTAGAGGGTGTGATTACAAATATACAGTCAAACAGATGCTGTATTGGTGTAAGGATTACAAGGAGTTCAGATCTCAGATCTCTTTAGTGTTAGAATTTCCCTTCACTGGATCCAAGGAGCCCAAACCTGTTCCAGCACAACAGTGGCCCTGTGCACAAGGCAAGGTCTATGAAGACATGGATTCTGCACGTTGAATTAAAAGAAGCTGAGTGTGCCAGGAGAGAGCAGTGATTTCAACCCCTCTGAATACCTTTAGGATTAATTGGAGTGCTGACTGCACCCCAAGCCTCCTTGTTTGACATCTAACACTAATTTCTTGTGGCTGAATGAGCACAGGTTCCCACAGCCACACTCCAACTTCTAATGGAAAGTCTTCCCAGAAGAGTGGAGGTTATTATGAAGGCATTGGGGTACTAAATCTGGGTGTGATGGTCAGGTGTATACATACTTGTGTCCATACAGTATATGTCCTTAAAGAGAAAATTAAAAAAAAAATGTTCTGATATCAAACAGTAATGTTTTGAGTTGATGTATAGTATGGAGTATAGACGGACCGCTTTACTGTGTTGAGTAGGAGTACGGACAGGAGGTAATAACCATTGTAAACCCAACCCAATTCCCTGAAAAATCTTGTGTGGTGGAATACCAGGAGCCCATGGTACTGGGAACCATCATCAGCCCAGATGACTTTACTGGGAAGATCATTAGCCTCTGTCAGGTATGATTGGCATATAATTGTTTAAATCACACAGGTCTGTTTTTAATGTTGCTATAATCTACTAAAAAGTAATTTAGATTCTTGCATTTACACTTGTTTTTCACTATTATTGTTCTACATCTAATAAATAATGTGATTTGTTCATGGCAAAGCCTACTATATGACATGAGTGTTCAACATTTATGGATTTATAGATTTTTTTTCCAATGAACATAAAATACATGTTTAATACAAGAACATTGCCAGAAGTTAGCAGTCAGTTTGAACTAAGCATTAACTGTTAGCGTACATTCTTGGTCTATTCAGCAAAGAATTCTGTCTAAATTACTTACTTTCAACATAAACAAAGCATTTGAATTTCTATTTGAAGTTTTATTAAAATTGATACCAAGTGGTATGAAATGTATTTCACACATTTGTACTTCTTGCTTATTTTCAGAGCCGCAGAGCTGTTCAGAAGAACATGGTTTACATCGATGACCGCCGAGTGATGATGCAGTACCTGTTCCCTCTAAACGAAATTGTGGTCGATTTTTACGATGAGCTTAAGTCCATGTCATCAGGATATGCTAGGTAGTATTACTGATAAACAGACTTGCCCATATAACCTGTTCCCTTCAAAAACCCCGCAAGAGTTCAGAATTGACCTGCCGATTTATTCTGATTCAATGCTTTCACACCACAATGCAATTTCTCCTTTCCAGCTTTGACTACGAGGATGCTGGCTATGAACCAGCTGAACTGATTAAGATTGATTTCCTGCTCAATGGGAAACCAGTGGAGGAACTCACCACTATTGTTCACAAGTAAGCTAGAGTTTCACATGGTGCACTTGCATGGCTAGAAGAGTCAACAAACTACATAGTGCTGCATACTAAATACCTGTTGTTATGGTCAGTTTAAATGACAAGTGTTCGGGTTAAAAGCAATTCATTAGCAGTCTCATTTAAATTGCAAACTATTGCTGATGTTACCAGCAGAATGATGTAAGTATAGAATGTGTTATCATTTAAGCTTTTTACTGTGCTGCTGCTCTTAGAGACCAGGCCTATAACACAGGGAAAGCAATGTGTGTAAAGCTAAAGGAATCCATACCCAGACAGATGTTTGAGATTGCTGTACAGGCAGCCATCGGGAGTAAAGTCATCGCCAGGGAAACGTGAGTTATGGTGCTCATTTTTCAAAGTGGTATATTTAAGTAGTGAAGCATTTATAACATTTGCATTCATCATTATTCTGTAGAATCAAAGCATACAGAAAGAATGTCCTAGCAAAGTGTGTAAGTGACTCCTCTTCACCTTTTTTTTTTTAAATCCTAATTTGACTATTTCCGGGTATACTCAATAGGCATTGACGCTTATATAAATTCTACTATTCCTAACAGTATGGTGGTGATATCACACGAAAAATGAAGCTGTTGAAAAAACAAGCAGAGGGCAAGAAGAAAATGAGACGCATCGGAAATATTGATGTCCCTAAAGATGCCTTCATCAATGTACTGAAAAGGAAGTAGGAACTACAAGAAAAATCTGTCAAAAATGCTACGTGCTGAGGTCGTAATCGAAGGCAGAAATCTGGATCCAAATCAAATCTGAGGTGGCTGATTTTTCAAGGAAGTCCTCTATGCTGTCCTACACATCCCAAAATACAGTGTACCCATAGACTGGATAAGAAAAACACGTGCTATTTGGGCCTCTCCACAGACCACATGTTGCCCTCTGCAACACCCAGTGACATGGGAACAACCATGGCCTCACCCTCCTGTATTGGACTATATATATATTTATTTAATGTACTAAAAAATATCAAGTCAGGAATTTTCAGACAAAAGAATGCTTTATCAGCTGTGCAATGTAAACCTTTATTATTAAAAAAAAACAACTAAAATTTGTATAGATTGTTTTGGTGACTAAGTAATTGATACATAAAAAGTAACCCCATGTTATTTGTTTTCACAGATTTTATTTCTTACAAAATAGCTGGTATAGTAATAGATTGTTTATTTTCATCCAGCAATACTTTATTCAGCCTAGCTTAACATGCCTTAGCATAGATTTCAAGATTTTAGGTACCTTTTTGGATATGAAATCTCTGCCTTCAGTGTCAGGCTCAAGGCAGCAGCTGCTTAAGTTATATAAATTCAAGCTTTTGGATGTGGGTCTTTAAGTGCTTTATATAATTAAAAAACAGGTTACCTTCAGCACTTCATTGCAACCACATATACGGTCGTATGCAAATGTTTAGGAACCCCTGACAACTTCCATGATTTTCATTTATAAATATTTGGGTCTTTAGATCAAAATGAAATTGCTGATCCATCAAATAACTGAAGGACACATATTTCAGTAGTGAAATTAGGTTTATTGGATTAACAGAAACTGTGCAATATGCATCAAAATGAAATTAGACAGGTGCATAAATTATGGCACCCCAACAGAAAAATCACATCAATATTTAGTAGAGACTCCTTTAGCAGAAATAACAGCCTCTAGACGCTTCCTATAGCCTGTAATTAGTGTCTGGATTCTGGATGAATGTATTTTTACCATACTTCCTTACAAAACAGTCCAGTTCAGTTAGGTTTGATGGTTGCTGAGCAGAGACAGCCCGCTTCAAATCACCCCACAGATGTTCAATGATATTCAGGTCTGGGGACTGGGATGGCCATTCCAGAACATTGTACTTGTTCCTCTGCATAAATGCCTGAGTAGATTTTGAGCAGTGTTTTGGGTCATTGTCTTGTTGAAATATCCAGCCCGGGCGTAACTTCAACCTTGTGACCGATTCCTCAACGTTATTTTCAAGAATCTTTTGAGGTTCTTTTGATTTTGAGAATCTAATTGAGATATTGAGTGGAATCCATGAGACACTCAACTTTAACCAGATTCCCAGTACCAGCACTGGCCACACAGACCCACAGAATGATGGAAACGCCACCAAATTTTACTGTGGTTAGTAAGTGTTTTTCTTGGAATGCTGTGTTCTTTTGCCACCATGCATAAC
Organism: Tachysurus vachellii; assembly: GCF_030014155.1. Classification (NCBI taxonomy): domain Eukaryota; kingdom Metazoa; phylum Chordata; class Actinopteri; order Siluriformes; family Bagridae; genus Tachysurus; species Tachysurus vachellii. The sequence goes on from NC_083472.1 coordinate 10,748,440, forward strand.
GCCCCTTGTTATGACCAAATAACTTAATCTTTGTTTCATCACTCCACAGCCCCTTATTCCAAAATGAAGCTGGCTTGTCCAAATGTGCGTTTGCATACCTCAAGCGACTCCGTTTGTGGTGGATGTGCAGAAAAGGCTTCTTTCGCATCACTCTCCTATACAGCTTCACCTTGTGCAAAGTGCGCTGAATTGTTGAACGATGCACAGAGACACCATCTGCAGCAAGTTGATGTAGGTCTTTGGAGGTGGTCTGTGGGCGGTTTTTGGGCCGTTCTCACCATCCTTCACCTTTGCCTCTCCAATATTTACGTGGCCTGCCACTTCTGGCCTTAACAAGAACTGTACCTGGGGTCTTCCATTTCCTCACTATGTTCCTCACAGTGGACACTGACAGCTTATATCTCTGCGATAACGTTTTGTAGCCGTCCCCTAAGCCATAATGTTGAACAAGCTTTGTTTTCAGGTCATTTGAGAGTAGCTTTGAGGTCTCCATGTTGCCACTCTTCAGAGGAGAGTCAAAGAGAACGACTTACAATTGGCCACCTTAAATACCTTTTCTCATGATTAAATGCACCTTTCTATGAAGTTCAAGGCTTAATGAGCCACCAAACCAATTGTGTGTTCCAATTAATCAGTGCTAAGTAGTTACAGGTATTCAAATCACCAAAATGGCAAGGGTGCCCAAATTTATACACCTGTCTAATTTCAGTTTTGATGCATATTGCACATTTTCTGTTAATCCAATAAACCTCATTTCACTACTGAAATATTACTGTGTCCTTCAGTTATTTGATAGATCAAAATGAAATTGCTGATCCAAACACCCAAATATTTATAAATGAAAATCCTGGAAATTGTCAGGGGTTCCTAAAATGTTGAAATGTTGAAATGCAATGAAATGTTGAAGGTAACCCATTTTTAATTATGTAAACCACTTAAATGCATTAAATAAAATAGTACTGTTTTAATTCCAAGTAAAGTAGACAAGTTTTTCTATCTATGATTAAGGGAAACATATTGTTTTTTCTTCCCACTTTCCTGTACCTGGAAATCTAAAGATTTGAAAACGTGTGCAAAATGCATCGTGTTCTGAAGATGGATTATGGAAAAGCATCCTGGTCAGGGTTACTGCAGGTCTGGAGTTAGGCCTAGGAACACTGGGTGTGAGGCAGGAATACACCCTAGTGGGGACATCAGGTCGTTGTAGTGCACCATGCAGACACTCATTAACCCAATTATTCATGGCTGGGAGCAGCTTAGCATAGCCAGTCTACCTACCAGCAATGTGTTTATGAGACTATTTAAAGAATAAAAAGAAAAAGCTTTATTCATTCAGACATATTTTAATCAAACAAGCTTTATTTACCATTCATACGATTCAGAGGATTTGGTATTAAAATGAAAGTCTGGTAACAGCAGTTTTACTAATGAGGTGAATGCAAACCTTTCAACAGAAAATAAACATTAACACTGTTGCTATCATCTTTCACAGGTATAGTACAGTTTAAGCAAATCAACATATTGAGGCTGAAAGAGGTTACAAATAATTTCAGTCATACGAATGATTCCAAGGTAACATTCCATGCAGTAACATTTCTAAACACAAGAAAGAAAGAAAGAAAGAAAAAGAAAGAAAGCCAACATAGTAATATTAAAGAGTGAACATGTGGTGGAAACATATATTCAGACTAAATAGGCTGATTTATGGTGCTGAAACATTTACAATGGCTGGATCTGATTTTATGAGCTGCTGTTTGTCACATAGTGTTTCATAGTTCAAGCAATAAGGAAGTCTGAGAAAAAATTTTGGGAAAATACACCACTAATGTTGGTCCCAAATAAACTTATCACTTAAGATTCCAGAGATGGATTGGTCTCTAGCTTGTATATTGTAGTTCCATCCAAAATGCCTCCCTGTATATTAAATATTTTACTACCAAGTGTAAAGGGCATTATTTCAAACCACATACTGTGCAAGTCAGCTTTGGTTGGATTTGACTTAGATGTCTCAGCATATTAATTAGCAGAGTCAGGGTCAATCCAGGCCTGGGCTAAGGAAAGTGCCTTATAATGAAACGGTCATCATTTCCATAGCTGCAGATTTTGTCTTTTAGTCCAAAATATATTTGAGTGAATTGAATATGAACAGCAGATCACTGTAGGTTAAGTTTTAAATAAATGACCATAAAATTCTAAAATGTGTTTGTGTTTCAAGATTTTCTATTTGAAAGGAAAAGGTCTGTCAAATACTTCAAGTAACCTAAACCAGATCTCATATGAACCAGAATCTCTTCACCGATGAACCCCACCTTATCATTCAATACAGTAATAGAACTTCAAGGCACATTAAATATGCAATGGTTAAATAGTGTTTAAGCCTTAAACAGAGGAGTGAAATAAAATGCAAGAGGTCTTTCTTCAACAACAAAAGGCCAGAAATGACTTATAATAAAACTTGACTTCATACTCATTCCATCCTGGTCTTTATAATGCTGCCTTTACCAATAGTTTTAAATTGGCAGACAAGAGTTTGCATTTGCTGTTGTGCAAGTAAACATTAATGTGATGCAAATTTGGAATCTACACATCACTGGTATTTCAGGCACCTTTGTGAGTTCTAGGGGCTTGTGCCATGTGAGAAACCACATTCCACTACCACAAACTGATGCAAATCCACTTCATTCCCATATGACACAACGTACTCCCCGGCCTTCAGCCTTAATCCATATAGTCCTTCATGCTGTGTGTCGGCTCAACCAGCTGATTGTGGACATGCATCAGCCCTGTAAAATAAAGGACTTGGAGTTTAACAGAAAATATCTGGTAGCCAAATGGAAAGTTGCAGAAGCTAAATAATCTGCTGCTAGATGCATGGTGTATGAATTGTACCAAACATATTGCATTATATGCTTATATTATGTATTGCATTACTTGAATAGGATTTTGTGGAGACCTAAGCACATGTCTAATTTACTAAGAATGCACACCAAGGAGGATAAGATAAATATGTTTCAACTTGTTCAACTTTATCAGGGGATAATTTGTAATTTTGTTAAATTTGTTTTTATTTGTCTAAATAATTTTTTCAATGTGTTTATATTATGTTTAGTTTACTCACTTTGCATTTCTGATCCTTTTCTCTATTCAGAATAATGCTTACATACCTTTAAAGTATTTTACGGTCTTGACCCTGAGCTCAAGCGTGGCATCTTCGTCACACACGAAGATGGTACGAGGGTGCTGCTGGAAGGCAGACACAGTCCACATATGGTTCACTCCTTCTTCTATGGCCTTATATAAGGCAAATGCTTTGTGTGCTCCTGTGATCAGTATCATAACCTAGAAATACAATATAATATTTTTTTTTGTCTTTAGCCTTAAAGTAATAATAATAATAATAATACATTTTATTTAAAGGCGCCTTTCAGGGCACTCAAGGACGTGATATTATGTAAAGTCAAATGTTATTGTGGTGATCAAGTAATGTGTCAGAAACAAAGACATTTATATAGTAATATAGATTATTGTACATAATATAATGTACTACTTGTACTACATGCATGTACTACATTACACATTAAATATAACTAGAACAAATATTGAAATTGGTGAAATGGAGTCTAGTGTGAGAAGCTAAAGCATATTTTCTTTTCACAGATTGCTTTGTAATGTATAAGCTTATTTTAGGTTTAGGTGACTTTGACCTCTTTAGCATCCATAACTGTGCCCACACCAACAGTGAGGGTCATGGTGGGGACTTTAGACAAGTCATTTCCAAAGAAGCGAGCATTGGCCACTATAGTGTCCTTAGCCAGTGTCTTCACTCGCGTCCTTGACACCAGACTGGAACCTGGTTCATTAAAGGCAATGTGGCCATCAGGTCCAATTCCTGTAACAGAAAAACAGAATTGACTAAAGTGAAAATGACAAAGGCTAATAAAAATTATACACAATACCACAGCATCATTTAATATGATTAATTAAACAGTCAAAATCTCTAATCTGACTGGTCAGAAGGTATGGATTAAATCTCTACAGCTGATCCTATAACAGTAGCGATATGTGTCATTCACATCATCGGTTTACAGTAATGCACTTGTTCTAATGCATTCATTTCTGCTATAATATCGGTACTAACCAGAAGTAACTTCACCAGACACAGCCATAACCCTCAGTGCCATTTTTTAACTATGTGCCAATTATAGACATCAGCTGAGCTAAAGACTACATTCTCAATGTAAGAATCTGCTTTGACACACATATATGTGCCATTTTACTTTAAAACCTCATCCATAAGCATAAACTCTGATCACACCTCCTACAAACAACTCAATGCCCCCAGCAGCTGTTATCTTCTGCTCGAATGAGTCACACTCTGCCTGCAGGTCAGTCGCATTGCCATCCAAAATGTGAGTATTCTGTGGTTCGATGTCGATATGTTTGAAGAAGTTGTTCCACATGTAGGAATGGTAACTCTCCGGATGGTCCCTTGGCAGACCTATAGCACATACATTAATAAAATAAAGCTGCATTAGACTTTGTTGTTTTCATCAATTTTCACGTTGATCTCTGTTGATTTAAGTAAAGTTATCATTTTCCATAAAAATGCTATGCTTCAGTAAATCCATGTTTTAGAACATAGAGGTTTGATTGGATTAGCTTTTGTTACTATCCGGGAAGTGTTTCCTCATTTCCTTTACAAATATCTTCTTGCACTTTTAAATAGCAGTCAAGATGGGCATTGGACATCCTACATCACCGTAGGTCACTGTGTGGAGTATGTGTTTTGTAAGAATAGGGCAGAGGCTATAGCATATTAATAAGATTCTCATTAACCAAAAACCCTCAAAGATATACAGAATATTATTGCTGGTTCAAATATACAGGTGAGGTAAAAAAAAAAGATGAACTGATAGAATAATACTAACTGCTTATACCCAGATCACACAAGTGATAAGTGGGTAGTATTACCACCTTATAGTCCACATTCTGATACTGAGGTCAAATTACTGCCTGTCTAGATATTTGCATTTTCTCCTTGTGAACCTAAACTGACTAAACTGCCCAACGATTCACTGGTGTCTCAACACGTCTCTATCTGCCTCACCCCAATGTGTTCCCAAGAAAGGCTCTAACACCTTGAACAGGTTAACACAGTTTCTGATAATGAATAAAAATATGTTTTTGTCTTTTTGTCTAGAACTAATATGAAGAGTAAAGCATATATGTATATAGTGAATGTCATAAAGTGGTCAACTTCCACCACAAATACTTTCTTCAGCACTATGAAATTTAACATGGTGAATTCAGTAGTGGACTAAAAATTTGTTTGTTATAATGGAATGATTGGTTTTGATTAAAGGTCTTAAAATATAATGGCTTTTGTAGTTTGCTTTTAACTACCTTTTTTTAAAGGTTGGCTAGTCGTCGTCTTGTCAGAAAAAGTGCCAGACGTTAAACTATTTGTTTAAAGATGGGGCACTGTGGTGTGTTGACAACTGAGCTGATTCCACTCTTAGGAAAAGCATTGTGCAAATACAAATTTGAAATACTTGCAACTCCACCCTCAACTAGCCTTGAGGGCATTTCTATCTATCTACAAAACAACATTAGTCTTTGTTTTTCATATGCTATGTTAATCCTTTAACACTGTTCATTATTTAGCTAAAACCTTTTTATTAAGGGATCTAATTTTGGGCATTTAACGATTAGCTAGACCATAGGTGCACAAAAATACCTGTAAAGCCAACTGCAGCTAGATCCAGCAGTCAGTATAAGTCAGTACTGATAAACGGAAATGAATTCAAATCACTTATAAATTGTGTTATTAAGAGTTTCTAAGGTGCATTTGATTTATTTTGAAAAAGGATTCAGTTTAACTAACAATGTGTGTTAAGACTCTGTGACTCACCAACATACTCATCCATGTTAAAAGTCTTCACATATTTAAAGGAAAGGTCTCCACTCTTGTAATACTCAATCAGCTTCTTGTAACACCCCAGTGGCGTGCTTCCTGAAAACATTAAATTACAATTCATGCTGAGAGAATATTTGATATATAAAATATGGAAAGTGCTGCATGTGACCTTCTCTCTTTAATTATATCAAGATATTGTAAAAATTTATTTTAAATATTAAATATAAATCATTCCTCCATTTTGCACTCACGTACCTGTGGGCAGGCCAAGAGTAAAGTATCTCTCTGCACTGGGCTTGAACTGGATAATACGGTTGCGGATGTATTTGGCAGCCCACTCACTTGCCAGGTCATAGTCATCAAGGATCACAAGCCTCATGATCACCTTCAAAAAAAAGGTTCAGATAAGATTTAATGAATCAATGCCCATTCAGCAGTCAAGTGATTAAATCATAGATTTTGTGATCTAAAACTCGTGACACCAAAATGCAACTAATCTATGTAACACTGTTAACAACAGACAAGTGAAAATATAAGTAGGCATTTGACAAGGAAATACCACCTGTAAAGTGGAGTATCGTCAAAGAATGAAACCAGTAGCTGCTGTGTGAGCTTTTTTTTTTTTTTTAAACATGAAACCGTCATTAAATAATTGAAGGGGTATTATCAGTTTAAGATGGGGATGGGGTCCTTTCCATTTTACATTTACGGCATTTAGCAGACACCTTTACCCAGAGTGACTTAAAATTTTATTTCAATTTATACAACTGAGCAATTGAGGGTTAAGAGCCTTGTTCAGGGGCCCAGCAGTGGCAGCTTGGTGGACCTGGGATTCAAACTCATGACCTTCTGATCAGTAGTCCAACAATTTAACCATATTTTCCTGTGATTTCTGTAGCCGCAGAACTACAACTCAACCAATTAGCATGTTTTTTGTTTGTTTGTTTGTTTGTTTGTTTCCAAAGCTATTTGAGTCTGAGGAAGGTAAACTGTAAAGCTGTTCAGCATTAAAACCCCGTTCAAATTGTACACAATTTTATTTAACATTTACATTTCTGGCATTTAGCAGACATCCTTACCCAGAGTGACCTACAATTTTATTTCAATCTATACAACTGAGCAATTGAGGGTTAAGGGCCTTACACAGGGGCCCAGCAGTGGCAGCTTGGTGGAGCTGGGATTCGAACTTATGACCTTCTGATCAGTAGTCCAAAGAAAAATAAAACACATACGTGTGTGTGTGTGTGTGTGTGTGTGTGTGTGTGTGTGTGTGTATACACACGTTCTACAGAGAAAGGAATAAAGGGTGAAAATCTAAGAAAAAAAGCTTTGCACATTAACATGGTTACAGCACTGTTTATGAATCAACCCTAATGTATCTAAAGTTAGTTTTCTACTCCAGCTCACGGTGGCGTAATAGTTTGTGAAACAAATCCCGATGTTAAACGTGTCACTTTCATTAGAAACATAAATATAATTTACATGTAGTGGATTTCTTACCGTAAACACTACAAAATATCGTGCACGTCGAGCGGCGTCTGTGTGAATGAAGTCAGGGTTGTGTTTTTTTTTTTTTTTTTGTAAACACTGATCATATGATTTGTTTCCGGTCAAACGTCCTGACGTCACGCAACCGGAACTAGTATTTGTCTTTTGTATGGTGGCCGAAAAGCTTTAATCATTCTCTATCCACATAAATAGCGCACATTTTAGTGGAACATATGTTCACTGTGTTCGTTATAGACACTGATTGTATAAATGTGAATGAAATCATGAGTGAAATCATTACATTTAAAAAAAAAAAAAAACAAACAAAAAAAAAACTCTGTATTCATTTACTGAAGTTTTTTTTTTTTTTTTTTAATCTTTTGTATTTTTTTTTTCTTTTTTGTCTTGCAGTCATTTGGGATCTCGTTCACGTCGTGGTGTTACACAGTGTGACCTTGTAAAGAGCAGCTTGGCAGGGAGAGAGACAGAGAACAATGCTGTGTGACAGACAGAAAGGCCAGAGTAAAGCAAAAGGAGCCAGGGAGGAGGAGGAGGAAGAAGAGGAGGAGGAGGAGGAGGAGGAGGGGGTGGGGCGGCTGAGCTTCCTCTCCCTGGATTAAACGCCCATGAGCGGTGCTCTTCGCTGACAGCATCCACATTCACAGGCGCACTTACTGCATCCCGTCGCTTCCGTTCACACTTTAGATTCAGTCCGAATCCGGGACGCTTCCACCTGCGCGCGCGCTTCGCCCCTGTTCACTGATCTGCGCCCACTGAAAGCCACGAGGTGAGCGTAATGCATCATTCTCCTAATTACTGCACACTCTTTAAAGCTCAATGGTCTGTTTTAAATGGCGAATGGACCGATGCCTCGCCTGTCATAATACTAGCCGCTTTGTTTTGGTTGTACTTTTTGTACCAGTGTAGTATTGGTGTTTGATTGAGCCTGTAGGCTACAGTAGGAGCTGCATGCGTGTGTATTCTTTTACAATGAGATCCAGAGATACATTTTAAATCCGATTAACGTTACAGGACAAAACAAAAGACCAGCCTTTTCTTTGTTTACTGTTAAATTACATGAATAATCACTTGTCTCACGAGTTCCAGAAAATGTGTTTTTTAGGAATTATATATAGAATTATATAGAATCTCTATAATAGATTGTTATTCTGCTTCTTAAACATTAGGTCGAATTAAAAAGAATGACAAAAAAAAACACTTTAAAGTTTAATGGGCCCTACCTAATAGTTGATGGATCAATTTGTAACCAGTGACATATGCGAACAAAATCCTCAGACAAAATGTGAGACGTGTAGCTTATTGTTGGCTGATGCTTTTTGTGTGAAGGAGGGCAGGATGGCTGAGTGAAACCGATTCATTGTGCACAGACATCATCATGAAGCTTTGAATCTCTGGATCCTTGTGAGAGCAGTGCGGGTTTAAGTTAGAGAATCGAGGCCAGTTAGGCGAACATTCAAATGTTTAAAGGTGTGTCACTTTGTGTGTGTGTGTGCGTGTGTGTGCGCGCGCGCGAGCCGCCTGTGCGCACTTGGTTTGGACGTCGAGCTTGATTCAGCTTCTTTGCTGACGCACCGCAGTGGACCATAACGGCGCGTTCACGTTTAGGCGTGTGTACATTATCAGCTGAGCTGAAACCTGCATTTTTTTTTTGCCATTGCTGATGCACACACGAGATGTCAGTGAGTCGACGCTTGAATAAGCATGCTGTGTGCAGGATCTGCTGGGTGCCGCGTGCATGTGCTGCGTAATTGTGCGCGTGTGTGTGTGCGCGCGCGTGTGTGTTGCTCCAGGGTTTGTCATGAGTCATTGAAGACCGGGAAACATGTGATAAAGCTGGTTCATATAGGGGGATATCCAGGCAATACTGGCACATATTGGTTCACCTCTCTCTCTCTCTCTCTCTCTCTCTCTCATTCTCATTCATGTCTGGGGTATAATCCAGGATACTTAATGGCTGCATTATTCTGTGTAAAAAAAAAAAATAAAAAAGTATATTGTTACTATTTCAAGTACAAGACAAAAAAAAAACAACAACTATGTAATTTCCACACTGCAGCTATGATTCTCTCACTCAGGGTCACAGACACACGTGCACACACAAATGTATATACACACACATTTGTGCAGACATATGTGACGAGACATATGAGACTGTGTGGAGAATTGATTGGCTATCTCTCGCTCTCTCCTTACATACTCACAGTCCAAACACAGCTGCCTCCTCATGTACAGCGAGGCTTTCTTTTCAACATACAGTACAGACCAAAGCTGTAGAAACATAAAACAATGCTTTATAAGTAATCAGCTAATCAATCACTTTATTATTGTTAGTTAAACCACTAAGATTATTTGGTGTTTATGTACTAAGATGTCAAAGAGGGTTGAAAGATAATGTCAGTCAAGACATTTTTTTCTGTAAACAAACTTTTGACTTAATGTGTGACATCTGCAATGAGTGAATATTTATAGCCTTATCACTAGCCCCTGTTCAAGAGCAAAAGAAAAAAAGGAAAAAGACCTACCCTGGACACGTGGACTACTAATATCCAAATGGTGGTGAGATTAAAAGTCACCAGAAGTCATTTTGGATAGAACTGAATTGCTGAACAGCTGAGGTTCAGTTTATTATGCTAATGGATTGGTCTGACATCCAGGACATATAAGAGAGGATGGATTTAATTATTACTACAGAGGAAAGGCAGAATCATTAGCCACAAATAGCTGAAAAGTCTACACAGCAGAATGAAAGCAAAAGGAACGATGTTAGAAATATATAAAAACTTTAATTTTAAACTTTAATTTTTTTTCTGTTTCTATACTTCTGTAAAGCTTCTTTGAGACAATATGAATTGATAAAAAGTGCTATACAAATAAATTGAATTGAATGTTTGGTGAGCTATTAATGTTTAGGCAAACTCTGTAGATGTATTTTGACCATTAGTCCAGTTTTTGTATGGTCAAGAGTTGAAATCATATTTTCGTTTGGAGCACCTATCATTGTGATAAAATATTGCATATAAATCAAATGGGACCGTGACCATTATAAAGCAGTTACTGAAGATTGAATGAATGAAGTGCACCATACTCCATAAATGATGTTGTAGTTTCAGTTACATAACCTGCGTAACCTGTTTAGACTGATGTCAGGACAGTGTCCCATCACCTGCTAATATGTGACATCAGGTTATGTTCTTTCCGGAGCTTGGTTTAGGTTCACTGCCGTTGCTGTATTTGCTCTGATTCTGTGCTATTGAGTGCAGTACTGTCTGGTCCAACTTGGCTGTCACTGCTTGCACTGACACACAGCAATTTGAATCGGATTTAAACGTACAGAGCATTAACCTGCTGGCAGAGCTTATAGACATCTCCTGTGGTGCTTTTAAAAGCAAGAAAAGAGATGGAGGGATACAGAGAGATACTGAGAAAAACAAATGAGGGCAGTCGGGGGAGGAGTGAGGAAATGCAGCAGCTGTGTGACAGTGGAAAGAGGAATGAATGAGTGTGAGTCCAGATTTATATCTCACTTCTTGCAGGAGCAACTCAGCATTGGATATAAAGAAGGTATCGGGTCAATGCCATGTAATATTTTTCTTTTAGAACTATGGTGACTACTGGTGGGTGATGTGATGTGATAAATTAGGTCACAAAATAGTTTTCTAAGAGTAACCTGTGTATTGTATGTACATGCAAATGAAGCAGCTTCATTGTTACTCACAGTAAGTATAAAAATAGTTATAGCATTTCATATTAGCTGTATTGTTTTGTTTGTGTGTCCGTCAAAGCTGTCTGAACGACTAGAGCTTATGTTTTCTTACAGTTTATTCACAATAATTTCCTGTACTACGATAAACAATACAGTCTCGCAATTAAATATGGAAAGCTACATTTTCGTGGAAATGAATCAGATCCAAATAGGACGGAGAATCAGGTCTGGTACAGTGCTAGTATTAACTGTAAAACAAAAATATGTGTGCTGTACTACATTGCCTAATATGAGCGACAAAGATTTTGGTCGGTTTCGATTAAATCTAGATTGTAAGTGTATTTTTAATATATTAAAAATATTTCTCAGTGCTATTTCTCAAATAATTTAATAATAAACATTTATTGATTAAATTATTCTTTTGTTAGGTTGAAAAGCAAAAAGTTACAATTATTTTTGCGAAATTTTAAAACAAAAAAGGCTAAATTATAGTGTGTTCAAAATAAATTGACTAGTAGTGAATTGTTTTGGCGAATTTGAGTGTGTTGTCGATGTACTGGATTGAGTATTATTGTGTCAGAGGTTTTTGTTTGTATGTATTATTTAGGCTGAGTGTTTTAACTGTTTTTTTTTATGCTGTATGTATTGTTTAGTCTGTAAGTATCATTTGATGGTTTTGTCTATATTTAATCTGGGGTTTTTTCTGCATGTTTTTTTTTTGTATCTGAGCACCTGTGTATCACCAGGTATTTGAACGCTAGTATGGTTGGAGAAGTCTGTGAGGCAGGAAGCTTCACTGCAGTTAGCATGAGCTTGTGCATGTTTGAGATTTATAGCATTTACATAACCTTTCGTGTCAGCCTGCGTTAGTGCCAGCACAGACAGCCAGGCATTGATTCTTCTTTGTGTCAGATTAAAGACAGGATGGCTCACTCCTGTTACAGATACAGATGGTTATTGATTATCATCAAAGTCCCATTCATGCCCAAAGCATCCGCGATCATAGCCATTGCATTTCAGTGATTTTGTTATGGTCAAGAAGCAACTTTATATTCAGGATGTTCAGGTCACACAGTGGCTCAGACATCCACACTAGATCTCTGGTCTGAATCCTAGGTAGTGTGCTGAGCCTTGTTGACATAGTAATTGTTGTGTGTTATTTATAGGCACAACATTTTAAAAAAAACAACAGTCTTGCAGCCTGAACAGTATTTTTAGTAAGCACAGCTGTTAAAAGAAACTCGAGCCTGGATTCAGCAGCATGGAAATTCAGGAGGTATAGAATTGTTTTCATTTGTGTTTTGTTTCAGATGTATTTATTTGCATTAGACATTGATAAATGTCCAATCTGCATGGCTTTTTCTTGGTTGGCTACAGTGTTCAGCATCACCGAGTTCTTTCTCACACTCCTGCCTTCGTCTTCTCCCTGTTTTTCACACCTTCCCTACCCATCCTGCCCTTCTCTGACACCTTTCTACCCTGAAGTGTCCCTCCATAGTCATTCTGCTTTCACAATTTTCTTCTTCTTTGGAAGAAAATTAGATTTTGTGTGTTCTGCTTGTTGTTTTTGTTCTTGCAGCTTCCAATCAGCGTCCAATCTTCACGAAATGCTTCTTGCTCTTCGTCCCTGTCACATATTATTTCTTCTCCCTTATTTAATCCTTTTACCTTTGTTCACCTTTTCTTTATTTGTAGCTCTCTCAAGCAGTTTTTTTAACCCCTTTGTTACCTGCTTTCTCTTGGATTTTGCTTCTCTTTTCCAGCATAAGGCTGTGGCAACATGATGAGGGATTCATTTCGCTGCAATAACTGAATTTATTATTTATACACGAGTTAGAGTTAGCCTAGATTTCTGTGTGGAGGGAAAAGGAAGAGAAGGTGTCCAAAGTAGGCACTATGCAGAGCGGAGACGAACAAGGAACAATCTTTTCAGGAACCGAGATGTTTTTTGCAGGAACCTTTAATATGTTCCCACAGCAAGTAGGGCTAGAGTTCTTGGTGAACTTTTCAGTTCCTTCTCAGCTTTAGGAACTTTTTTGCAGACCAGTAAATACTGCAGTGGAGCTTGCAATACATTACTGATAGGTTAACAAATGCTTCACAGAGTGACCACACCTGTAGGTATAAATATTAAACGTGGTTTAAAAAAAAAAAAAAAAAAAGGATTTAAAACATTATTAAAAATTACTTAACATTAGTTAATAATTTAATTTATTTTTTTTCTAAGCCTGAACAATTTCCTAGTATGTTTAAATCACTGTCTAGACATTGTCACTTCCTGTACACCTGGCTACAAGAGGATATGAATTTCAAAAGCAGCTGTAGACGGGTTTCATCGATGAGGCAGCAAAATCTATATAGAAAGCTTTTTTTTTATAATTCTGCAAGCAACACTGCAAACTAAAGCTTAAATTTAAATATAAATATAAATAAATACACATATAGCGAAATGCAATGTATGGTTTTGTTTATACCCTAGCTTTCCTTTAAGCAGGGCAGGTTATCATTTGTAAAAAGAAACAAAAACAAAAAAAAAACATTATTCATTTGTCTTATATTTCATTCTAACCAGTTTGTGAAGCACAAATGTATTTTGATTTTTGATTTTTTTGGTTCAAATCAGAACCCTGTCTGGTTTTGCACATCTGCTTTTTATTTATTTTAAGGCAAGCATTTAAAGTGCTGTGGAAAATGAAAACAGGAACCTGTCCTAGAAATGCGTACTTCTCATTCATGATAGTCTTGGAACTTTAGTTTTTTGTTCCTCAACCAAACCTCAAGGTGTTTGTGGGTTTTTTTTAACAGATGTACCAGAATAAAACACACATGCAAGATTCTCCATCATCCAATGTTTTTTTTTTAAATCAGAGAATACAGTAATACTATAAGATTCCTGAAATGGCACAGAAAACAGTTTTTTGGTGGTTTTCATCATCGAATCACTAACTTATAGTAGTGAAATCTATTAGTTGATCTAGGAGCTTAAACTTGATCAGTTTACTTTATGCAAAAATCCATGAAACTACACGATGCTTTTTTTACTCCATATTTAACTGAAGAATGTAAAGCGATACCTCGAGATACGAGTGCTTTGACATACAAATTTTTTGAGACACGAGCTGTTATTCGACCATATTTTTGCCTTGAGATACGAGCATATTTTTGAGATACGAGCATCTGAGCCGCCGCCGCCGCCGAAACATTAAACTCGTATCTCGAGGTATCACTGTATGTTTTTGTCTGATGCATTAAAAAAAAAAAAAAACAGAAATTTAGCTTCAGTGTAAAAAAAGATATTGTCTTTGAATATTTTTTGTCTGCCAATTATGCAGCCTGAATGCAGTGGCTTTAACCAAGATAATATAAGGAACAGAACATGGCCTAGATCAGTGTTATGGGGAAAATCTATTGTTTTTTATATTGGAGATATATATATTAGTTGCCATTTTGTATAAGCCTTTAGAAGGAGCTCCAAGCAGGGGATCATGGGAAAAGAAAAAAATTGTAAAGCAGAGCTGCATATCTAGGACACAGAGAGTAAACATTACTATTGATGTGTGTGGTGTTAAGTGCATTACATGAGCACATGAAGAATACGTTGCCTTTTGGAACTGGTTCTACAAATCTCTCTATTATTCTGAATACATGCTTATTTCAAATTTTCCTGCTCTGTCTTTTAGATCTCCATTCTGATTGGTCCTGATGGTTATAAAAACGCATCTCCGCTACCCTTCAGTGTACCTGGGAAAGAAGGATGTGATATCCTATCCAAATAAGGAATTTCATCGCTTTGAAGCTTGTAAGATACAAATCACTGACAGGTATGTGCAAGCATGTGTTTTTTAAGTATAAAGTATTGAATCAGAAAAAAACAGAAAAAAATGTTGGATATTTGCCTGGTATTCCGTGATGCCGTCTTTGATCACAATGTAGTTAAACCATAAGCAAATATAACTTGGTCTTTTAAGCAGGATTCAAATATTTCATGGAAAATATTTATTTATTTATTTGTTTGTTTGTTTGTTTATTTGCAGGGTTACAAGGATTTCATTTTACTAACCACAAACCCTGATTTCTATTATTTCTTCTATTTGTATCACTGCTGATTGGAACTTATGAAAAAAAAATTTATTTCTGCAGAGTAGACTACAGTTTACCTGCACATTACCAGGATATTACTATTTCCATCTTGAATTTGACAGCTGGAGGTGATGTAAGAAGGAAAAAAGCGTAAAACCATCCAGTGTCCTCATAGCTAATTACAGCCATTAGTCAACTATCACAGATTTTTGTGGTGTAGGTATCTTGTTACACCATCACTTCCTCAGCTTCATGTGCACCAATTGATACAGCAGTGAACATTCATAGAGTACAATAAAACGAGCAGATTCAAAGTAAGATCAGAGGATTACGCATACAGTATTTAGGAAAATGCTGAGCTTTTGTTGTCTGAAAGTTGTGTTTTTACACACAACGTTCCTAAAATGTGTCAAAGAATTCTTATGATCAATTCAAGTGTGATGATAACAAAAGTTTAATTTCGACTTGGCGCATACTTCACATGTAGGTTAGTGAAGTTTTTTTTTACAAAGTACATCAAAATGATGGAAACGTTATCATTTTGGTCCTCCAACAGCATTATGGTGGCTCATTATTTAGTTTCAATGCAGATTGTCACGATGTGATCAGAAAACAATTCTCCGTACACCTCGATACATCTCAGTTGTGATTTTACTTTAAGATCTTTTTTCTCAGCACCTGCTGCCCTTTATAACATAACCCAAACCTTTAGCATTAAAAAAGACATTAGGTGTAAATAATTTCAATATCTGAAATAACTGTTTGAACCCAATTTTAATGATATCTTATCTATTTTCTTAATTCTATCTGAGCTTCAAATACTTTGTGTTGTTATTAGCAGAGCCTTTTGTTTTATTTTTTATTATTATTATTTTTTAGGTATTAAATTTCTAAATATGTATAAAACCAAACAATTTTTTAAATGATTATTAAAAAATAAAAAAATAAAAATCATTTTATATAAATAATTAATTTATATATATTAATTTATTTTCTTTTATTTACATATTTTATTTTAACTAATAAGATATAAACATTAACAAATATATAAAAAGCAAACATGTCCTAAGCATCTAGGTCATTGTTAAGCATTCACAGTTTCACACAGGATTTATTTTCTGTGTCTGAATCTCCAATAGCATTTGGCATGTAACGGACTATGTAGGTTATAAGGGGCATTAGAGGATTATTTTATTACCCTGTGCACTCGGCATATATAAGTATATATGAAGATACGTCATTACACTGATAAATAAATAACAGTGAATTAAAGTAGTAAAGTTTATGATAAAATCAATGTTGCTTCATTGTTATAGCTTTTTGTTTAAGGTCAGACATTTTCACCTTCAATTAGATACAAACACACAGCAAAGCCTTAAACGTTATTCAAACATATTTGAATACTACTGATAGATTTTTTTATCTTTTTTATTTGAATACTACTGTATACCTTTAATCCGAGACCCTTGGCAGAAGGCAGATGATTTGAGGATAATGATTTAAAACAGTTTAACATAAGTGGTTGCTGAAACAAGAAGCATTACTTTACCATCCCAGAAGCATGCCAGCATCCCTGAGCAGAACCCTATTAAAAGCCTGTGGTCAGTGTTTGAGAGGTTTCCATAGCCACACACTTTCTAACCTCAATCATTTGAAGTGGTCATGAAGGACTAATCTACCATGATAAAGCTTAACTGAATGACTGTACGATTTCTTACCAATTCTTTACGATTAAAAGAGTCGCCACCACAAATATTATAGGTGCCAATACCTATGCCTTTTAAGAGGTGACAGAGTATCATGGTTTATTATGTGTTTATAATTGAATGTGTTCCTATGCAATTAAACGGTTTAAACTATGATTTTTTTGTGTTGTAAACACTGATAGAAATGAGTTGCATTGCGAACTTGCACTTTTTTTGTGGGGCAAGTGGTGCATTATCGAGAGAGATCTGTGCAGCTCTGCAGAGTCACACCCACAGAGACCAGACCACCATATTCGGTGTACAGAATTCAAAATATTTCTTCTCAAATGCTTTGTTCTCTTCTGGTTAACAGAGAGGGAGGTTAGGTGTTGACAGTCGGCCAGTGTGTCTAAAAGTAATGTATGTCTGTGTGATTTAGGTTCGCTACAGCCAGCTTCATGCCTTAGTGAGCTGCAGAAAATCTTTCTGTATTGAAAGCAGCAGCAATATGTGATGCATAAAAACATTCACTGCAGTAATCCAAGATTTTATTAACTTACAGCAAAGCTAATGTCAAAATGTGTGTCAAAAACGGGTTTTATTAGATTGAGAAAGACCGTGTAAGTAGGAAGATCTGTTATCTGTGCTAAAGTACAGTAGAAGCAGTGCCGTATACTCCAGGGACAAAGTGATGCAGTAAAGCTAAGCAGGTGTAGAGTTTCTGCAGGTTGCAGTAAGGTGTGGGAAGTGATATCAAAGCATTAGGATGAAAATTATTCTAAGAACGTGCAGCATTTCCCCTCAAAACCACAGTGATTGACAAACAGACGGCATGTTTTTAACTAAAGAAACAGACTGTAGCGGTTTTCACACTGGGCACGTTTGCTGCAGTCCGAATCTGAGTGTGATTTCATTCCCAGTGTCCGCTGCTGGTTTCAGACTCCCTTGATTCTATTGAGCCCCAGAGCATCTTGCGTCATCATAAATGTGGATGGAAAATGCATTGCGACTAATCATATTTTATTTTCATTATTTTTGTGCTTTTATGCACAGCGAAGAACCTCATCTCTTCAACGTCCCAAAACATTTCCCTGCCACACATGGTATGTGTGTTGTGGAAACTAAGAATTTTCTCATCTGCTAAAGCACACATCAAGGTTACTTTATTGTTGAACACGTGCGCTCCACGGTACGAGTTGTGTTTACATTTATGGGAATCGCAGTACAGTTCCAGTGCAACTAAACTCGCACCACCTCCAACAGGTTTAGTCGATTTTTCATGTGATTTTTCATTTTTATTTCTGCTTTAAAGCAGCTAAGTTGTTTTGCCTTGAAAACGGCTAGAAGGCTAACTCTTTTCCTCTGATATAATAAAAGCAAGCCAAAGCAATTTTTCAAACTGCTGCTTATGCCACACCAACAGGCTAGCACAAGACACTCAAAGGAATTCGCTAACTGCCCTCTTTCACGTACCTGAACTCGCAGCTAAGAACAATTTACAAGTGTTGCACTCTGATGGACTGGGCTGAGAGAGTATCGTAGCTCCCGACTGATAATTATTTAAAAGTTATTTTGCGTATTAGCTAGGATGATTTTGATATGTACAGTAGCGATTTCAGACACTACTGGCTGCCCGCTGAATGAACCGAACCCAAATAGCCTAATTTGTTGCTAGTGTGTGAATAATAGCTGTGTAATCAACAGACTTCTGCTGCTGGAATAAGATCTAAATGCTGTATCTGTGAGGAAGGAGAACAGAGTGGTTAAATGGATCTCAGCCATGGAGCCACGAGACCTAATGCATTAATGTATGAAGCGTTTGGACTCGTTCTTTCGGACGTCAACTTGGACAACTCAAGGAGTCAGCAAAGGCGTTAGGATCTTGACTGAATCAGCATCAAAGACACACAAACACACACTGCATTAAGTTTTTGCAACTCTGCACTCCTGTGTCAGAAATACATGTACCTTTGTACTTTCACCCTAGTGCACTCTGTCTTTATATCTCTCTTCTGGTTCCCAACAACTAAACAGCTGTAAATATCAGTGTTAAAACACAGCACATTCTACAGTCAAAGTTTCAACCACCATAGATTGACAAAACAGTGATTGGGTTATTATATTTCCTGTTTCCTTGCTCTCTTTGTTTTTCCAGTGTAGTGATTAAGTGTTACTTATTTTTAGGTATTAAGAGTCTTAAGAGATGATCTTGACTTCCGTCGTCGACTAATTATGAACAGTTACTGATCAATGTAAAATTTAGATCTATTCCATTTACACTTTAAAGTGTTTGAATGAGACAGGTGTGAGAGTAAGTCTTACCAAAGAAGTCACACTATTTTTCTAGTGTTTTGGTGAACGTGCACCATAATGCACAAGCAGTTACTTCTAGCTTAAAAAGCCCTCTCATCTCTGAATGGAGGAATACAGATTTATGCCTTAATTTACAAAATATCCGCTTAGAAATATACACGGTGGCCAATTATTTGGCAGCAGTACAATGCATACATTTATGTAGAAGCAGGTCAAATGCTTCAGAAACTGGAAAAAGACCAACTGACATTTGTCCAAATTTCAAATCTCCAGTTTTGGTGCCCAGTGTAACATCAGAGTTCTCTTCTTGTATGAAAGGAGTGACACGTAGTGTAGTGTGCTGCTATTATAGTTCATACATCTCACAGCCTTAAGATGTTTTGTATACTGCGATGACTTTCTATTCACCACAGTTGTAAAGAGTATTTATTTCAGTTACTGTAGCTATATTGTTACCTCAAGCCAGTCTGACCATTTCCCTCTGACCTATGTGATCAACAATGTGTTTCCATCCACACTACGTCTGCTAACTGGATGTTTGTTTTTTTTGTTGTTGTCGTCAGTGAAAAAAATCCCAGATTGCCAGTTTCAGAAATACTCACACCAGCTAGTCTATCACAAGCAACCTTGATATGAAAATGAACTTAAAGCTCTTGAGCTGTTTCACCATGATTTTGTGCAATGTGCTGCTGCCACCACAAAGGTAAGGGTATTCCTATTAATTTGGCAGACGCATGTATTTGAATGAAGAGTTTATGAAAACCTTGAAAAAAAATTGCATATATTGTAGTGTTAACATTTTGCATATAATTGTTTATAAGAACTGCTAAAATGAGAGAAATGTGGAATATCTTGAATATAGTCGAAATGAACTTATGATCAAATGTCTAAAAAGTAGAGTAAAAAAAGTAAAAGATTATTATAAATGACGTTTCCTATTCTGCACATTATATTTGCAAATTCTAAGCATTACTTTTTTTGAAATGATCTGTCAACAGAAATAAGTGCAAGCTTATTAACACTTTAAGCTTAAAAATAGGATTTTTTTTTGTAGACATAGCCTGAAATTATATTCTTATAATGTAATACATGGCAATGGTAGATAATTTTGATTATATTCAAAATATGATATCTTGGTAAGATGACTTTTTTAGTATTATTATTTTATTATTGAAAAGTTGTGGTAGTTGTACATAGTCTATAGCTGTGTGACATGGAGACAAGACTAAACACTTTCCTTTAATTGAAAAAACCTTTGGATGTGTACCTTTTTAAAATGACACCTCATATGACACAGAGCCACAGAGGAGCTTCCTTCATTACACAGTAGAACAGTAATTAGAGAATGTGTGATGGACAGAAGCTGCACATGTCAGATCAGCTCTGTCTGAGTCGATGTGGATCAGCACAAAAGAAGAAGTGGTGCTGTCACATCATGAGGGAAATACAGTTTAATCCACTAATACCAAGCTGTTTGCACTGTGCACTGCATGAGTGTGTCAAGTCCTGTGTGTCTGTTTATATGTAAGTGCACAGTGGCTGAATTAAAGCAGGGGTGAGCGAGGCTTGGCTGTGACTGTTAAGAGATACGTGCTCTGATTACAGATTGGGGCTCATGTTTAAAAGTTGCAAGTATTGGGTAAGTAATCTTTGTAGAAGTTTACCGGGTCAGTTACAATGTTTTCTTTCTTTTTTTCCCATAGCAGTACAGAAATCACTGATTCAGGGAGCGCTGTCTTCTGTGTGACAATTAAAAGTGACGTTGAGGTCATCCACCATGACACTGAGCAAATGTGAATGGGAGGAAGCAGCACTTTTTTCTTTTTGAAGCCATGAATGGACTCTTTCTTTCTGTCTTTTCCTTTTACAATGTGCCTCTATTTCTATTTAAAGTTTTGGTCATCTCTCTCTCTCTCCATCTCTCTCTCTCTCTCTCTCTCTCTCTCTCTCTCTCTCTCTCCGTTCTTTGCTCTCTATCATCTCTCTCTCTCTCTCTCTCTCTCTCTCTCTCTCTCTCTCCATTCTTTGCTCTCTATCATCTCTCTCTCCGTTCTTTGCTCTCTATCATCTCTCTCTTCCTCACTATCAATCCATCTATCTCCACTTTGCACTCAGTAACATGATTGAATGCACTGCTTGAGTAAAGGTTCATTGATTACTTCGTTTCATCAGCACGTCAATTCATCATATTTAAGCTCAGTTAAGGCACACACAGTTGTAGTGAAGCTGTGGTTTAGTGGTGAGAGTGGACTGTTTATCAGTGACTGAAGCTTTTACAACACGCTTGTATCCCTTCATTTTCATGCCAAAAGCATACTACAGAAATGTGTCTTATTTATTTTTGCAGCTGAGACACAACATGTATAGAGGTAAAGAAAACGAGAAGAAAAGGGCGTGTCAGAAAATGTGCCAGCTTGTGTGTATGCGTCACCTCCAGAACAAACACATTTATGCGTATGCTTCTGAGGTTATGCGAGAGCCTATTTATGTCTTCAGTGTGATCCATGCTGTCTTCTAAATGCTATGCAATCTCATCACCACCCCCACCCTCGCCCCCCTATACTGTCTCACTGGTGTTGACCTACACGAGGCGTTCTAGACAAGCCGGAGAAATCATGTCTGTTAACTCTGAATGAAGCTGTGAGAATTGTAAGGCTTTATATTAAGTGGACACTCTATAAGTGGAAAAGCTTGCCATATGATGCAATTAATGAGAATTAAAGGGATTCTCTTATTTTTTATTACAATCCAAAAATTCGTCATCAATCCTCTTATCACTCCCTATATCTCTAATCTCTGTTTTTTTTTTTTTCTCAGTCATTTAGATGGAGGAAAGAGAGAGGAGTAGGAGCTGCTCCCCGCGTCGGGTGCGCCGTGTGGAGCAGGTGGTGGGGAGATGGCTACGCCGATCACGAGACTCCCTCAGCAGGTAGACTTCACACACTCTCTCCCATGTAATTAATAAACTTAGCTATTAATGTAGTCACCTAAGTGCTTTTTGCACATAAGCATAGCCACAGCAAGTCATAATCTAAATCTGACATAAACACCCTACTGTTTAAACACAGGCATAGATTTCTTCTGTATTTGCCTTTGCTCATGTTTGCTATCTCACAGTACAATGTGCTAATCATTTGTCAAATGGGCCTTCAGCATGGCATATTGTGTTTGTTTTGCACATTGTGCTTACAGGTCAGATGTATTCATCTTTAACTCTTAGCCAACTCACTGATTACCATGCGCAAAGATTACTGTGTTCCAGTGTGCAGTGTTTAGCTGCTGACCGTGCTGTTTTTGTAAAATGTGCACACACACCTTACATTCATTTATCAAATCTTAAGGGGAAAATACACTTTCTCACTGATCATCGTGTACTGTATTTTGTAAGACAGTCTCAATGCAGAACCTATGTGAAGTATATGTAATTATTATTATTATTATTTGCATTAGCATAAAAAAAAAGTAGCTCAAAGTGCTTTGCTTGCACAAAAGTGTGATAAATAAAGTATCATTCATTCGTTCATTCATTTTCTACCGCTTATCCGAACTACCTCGGGTCACGGGGAGCCTGTGCCTATCTCCGGCGTCATTGGGCATCAAGGCAGGATACACCCAACCCATCGCAGGGCACACACACTCTCATTCATAAAATATCAGAATTAATGTAAAAAAAAGACCCAAATAATTATAATTAAAAAGACAAAATTAGAATATGTAGAATGCCTAACACCCAAATACAAAACAAATCTCAAACTTTCAAGAAAAGAATAATATCAGTAAGGTAATAGCTTTTTTTTTTTTAATTAATAAAGAACTGGCTTTCCTGGATTTTTATAGGTAGCGGGTACCATAGCTTTGGAGCATAACTGACACAAGATGCATTCCCGTTTTTTCTTCCGCTGTTTCTGGAAAGGTCCAATATACCAGCAGGAGATGATCTCAATGTTCTTGAAGGCATATACAAGGGAATAAAGAGAGTTAGCAATGTAACTTGGTTCTAGCCTATTGAAGCCTTTCAAGTTCAGAGAATAGGTACCTTGTCCTGTAAAAAAGTTTGAATGTGTGTGTGTGTGTGTATTTGCATATCTACCTTACAATGTACTGTTACTTAAAGGGAGCGTATCCTGGGGGACAGGAAGTTGGGTCGTTCAGACGATGGCGGTCAACAGCATTTCCCTGTGAAGGCGACAGTGGAGGTGATCAGAGATGCTGTGCTGGACTCGCATGGCTTCACCCTCTCCACACAGCTCCCCCTGCTGGTCAGGGACGTTATTCCAGGTATACAAAAAATAGTAACTATAAATGGCATTTACTAGTAATTTACAAGCTTGTTGATGCCACACACATTCATTCATCTTGCGTGACTACATTAATCATGGTTTGGTGTGCAGGAACACCGGTCATGCATCCGGAATTCACCCGTAATGGAACACCACTAGATTAAAATCCTGATCATGGGTTAACATGGGGTTATTATGGATTTCCCACTTACACGAAAACAAAACAGCTTTTCTTTGCAGTCTCACTTCTAGAATACACCTGACACACCTGAGATTGTAGACGCAAAGACTTCTTCAACTGAGTATTCTTATACTTCCTGAATATAAAATTTGTTTGTTTTGTACTATTCAGGTTTAATGCATAGAGCAAGAATACAACACAAGTGCACCACAGTAGACACAACACGGGTCAGTTTATTAGTAAAGCAAATGTCATAACCTGCTTACATCTATAGACATCAAAGTGATTTTTGCACCCAAGTAAGCTATATAAAAGTTAACAAGAGCATGGATACTTAAACGTTTCTTAAATACTTATGGACATGAATTGTGGTAGCTGTAAGAAGGGATGATTTCTCTAACAATGCTTGATTTGCCTAGATTCGCTTAATTTCTGCGCTGGCGTATGCCTACACTACCAGATATAGATAGATAGGCCAGACTATTTTGCTAGCTGCTGTGACACATCTTAAGCTCAGATTTAGCTGTTGAAAGCAGCTTAAATGATGGACACATGACAAATTAAAAATACACACAGAATAATGTAGGCTTAAAAAGTTGAGGTTTGTTTGCATTTGATATGGAAAATCGGGCCGCTCTAACAGATAAATTGTTTGAGTGCAGATTTTGAAATTATTATTTCAATACAGTTTATTTATTTTTTGAATTATTTTTAATGAAAGGCTTACGAATATTCTAGTAAAAGTAGGTGTATACGTGACTGAGATTTCTCTTTAATCAATAACTTAGCAGTTTCTCACACACACTCGAGAGTGTTTATCTGCTGTGTTTTTCTTCAAATTGCCCCTCCATTGAACAAATACAACCAGCTCTGACCCCGTGTCCTGAAGCACAAGGATGCATACCCCTTGTTGTTTACGTTGTTTAACTTTACTCCTTAACATACAATAACTAATCATAATCTGCTTCCAAGACTTTTTTAGTAGAGCTGTCTTGCTGAATTTAGAACATTGATGGAACTCAATTTTTAGCTGCGTCCCCTCCAAAAGACAGGGGCCTGGACAAGCATGGAGACATTGCTGTCCACATTCTTCAGTGTATAATTGCCGTCTGGGCATCTGACTTGCACTTGCATCACTGATATGAGTTTGTGGCTTTTGGAAAATGTGTTTAGCCAGAATGACTTACATTTAAATGTAATTTATGCAATTGAGCAGTTAAGGACCTTGCCCAAGTGCCCTGCTTGGCAGCGCTGGGATTTGAACTCATGATCTTCCATGCAGTCTTATTGTCTTTACCACTGAGCTCCCACTACCCATGATCACATGTCTCAGTGCAGCATTTTCCACCCAATGCTCCTTTTTATTGAATATGTTATATTGACTTACTTGGGGTTCAGCAGATAGGTGACAATTAGTTTTTCTTCAATTGTCCCAACAAGCTGAATTGTATTGTTTTCTCTTTTAAAAGGTCAGCAACAAACAGGTGAAAGTTGAATTGGATTTGATGCTCTTTTCATAGAAAACAATAGCCTTGGTAGGGAAAAGCAATCTTGCAGCTTCTCATCTACAGACAGTCTGACATTTACTCTGCTTGTCTTATTAGTTGCTGTATGTGTCTGTGTGGCTGTTGTGAAATCTTCTCCCTCCATGTGTGAAGTATCCATCTGTGTGCCACATCAAATCAGATTCTCTTTTTTTTTTTTTCATTTAAAAAAAAAAAATTGTCATTACCTGGGTTACAGTGTACACAGTCTTAATTACTTTCGTGTGAGTGTGTGTATGTTTAAGAGACAGAAACTTCTATATTAGTCACACGCAATTATCTCTTTTCTGTGTGTCTATTTGGTTTGTGGGATTGCGTTTCGTACCTGACAAGTTCAGAGAGCAGTGAGAGCCAGCTGCTTGTCTGATTTTTCCATTTATTTCAGTCTTTTGATGCAGGTGCACTCTTGGAAGGATGTGCACATACACACACACACACACACAGTCTGACACACGTTCACTCACACATGTACACCACTAACTTGGGTCTATATTTTTCACAGATATGACACACTGTTTAAGCTGTGTCCTTTCACTTAAACAGGCTCTCACTTTTGTCTACACCCACAGAGATGCACATATACTTCCTCACTGTCAGAGAAACAGCATGCTGACACCTCGGTTTCTGCAGCTGAAACAGCTGATCAGAGCCCAGTGGGAAAAACTTTCTGCCCTCCAGCCTGATAATTACATTCTAGAGAGGGAGAGGGAGAGGGAGAGGGGGAGAGGGAGAGGGGGAGAGAGAGAGAGAGAGAAGGAAGAAGACATAAGAAGGATTGTGTGGTTTTGTGTGTGTGTGCGCTTGTTGCCAAGGTACATTTTGGCCTAGAACCAAGGTGAGAAAGAAAGAGAGCGGGACAGATACAAATGCGGAGCAATGTGCAGTCTGGCAAAGAGGGCCAAAAGATATCACGACAGCAGGAGGGAGAACTGTGTGAGCATATATGCATGAGTGTACTCGTGGTCTTATTCTGACCTAATGACAAACGTGTCTGAGCAGAATACTGATTATTTTGCAGTATTCATGTCAATTATCTCATGCATAAATGCCTAAAAGAAAAAAACATCACCGAAAATACCACAGTGTAATGCTCAAGTATAAATACTCAACTGCATTAAAGAAAAAAAATGTACAAAAAAAAACATTGTCCAAAATATGAGGAAAGAAGAAAACATGGAAACCACTCACTGCTGTCGAGGATGGCCCGACATAAACAACCTATATATGCAAGAGATTACTGTGGATGGCACCATGATCATGGCTTTACACTACAGATATTAAAAGTTCTGCTACGATGGCTCAGTGAAAAGTTAATAACAATACAGACTTCATGTTAAAACTAGACTGAATTTCCTGTTTACATATTTGAACAATAATACATAGATCTAGAAAGGAATTATTTATATTTTAGTGTCACCCAGATGAGGGTGAATCTGGTTCCTCTCTAGATTTCTTTCTAATGTCACCTCAGGGAGTTTTTCATCGGTACCATCGTCTCTGACTCGATACGGTGTCTCTACTTTTGATATATTTTAAATGTACGCTCTAATTTTATTTTTCTAACGTCCATGTTTAAAATGGTATAAAAATACAATTGAGTGGAAGTAAACACTGAAAGGAAACATTATTACAGTAAAGTTATTCATGGTTGTTGTCATAATCAGGTAGAAAGCTGAAGCAGTTTCATACCTTAATTTCAGGTAGTTTTTTTTTCTTAGCTTTTTCGATTTAGAGTTTTAACAAAAAATGAAACAAAAAATGAATAAACTCTTGTCTGCCATGTTTTAGTGTCAGTGCTGATGTTACGTGATGTAATTATGTAATATCTTTGAAAACCATGTAGTTGTGCTGCTATTAGAATCAAAGAATATTGTGAGGTGGTAGGAATGTAATTTTATCATACACTGTAACATAATGTTTCCACTTTTTCATTTTCTGCAATCTGCCATCTAAACGTTTGTCTTCCTGCAGGATTTTTATTTTCAATTGAACTCCTCTAGCACAAAACAATCAAATGCCAAACAGCTTCCTTTTTCACTGTACTTGTATATAGGATGTAACATACCACTTATGTATATCCTCTTTATAAAGCTTTATTCATTCAGAGTGAGAAGACGAGCACCAGTGTTAATATAACACATTACTATCACCATGATTTCACACAATCGCTGAATTTTTCACATGATTTTTTTTTTCTTTCTCTTTTTGTACAAATTATAGGAGGACCAGCAGATGGACGTCTCTTACAAGGTGATCAAGTATTGAAAGTGAATAACAAAGCCATTGACGACTTGTCTCCTGAATATGTTAACAACATGATTAGGTAAAAATCTATTCTTCTGTCTCTCAATCTGCATTCCAACCTGCATTTTTCTCCCATTACAACTTGAAATGAATGCCACATACAGCAAAAGAGCAGTCAGGTAAATAGGTTTTCTTTCTGGAATCAAGACCCGTCCTTAGCATCATGCATGGTCAGTTTCCTTCAGATATATACAGTATATATTATATACAGCTTTCTAACTAGCTATCAGAATTTAACAGAACAATGTGAATAATAATTAACAAATTAATAATGTTAATTTTTTATGTTGAAATTGAGTTGTTCAGAAAAGGACATTTCAGCTGTGCATCCTGAAGCATACAGTTGTACTGACTTCCTCAGACCTCCATGGGCTCTTTTAACCAACCACAATTAAAGTACACAAATACTCCGATATTAGAACTGCAATGTCTAAGAAATATATGAGAATCCCTGGAAAATGGATAACCTTGGCTCCACTTTGCCAACTGTGTCGTGTTGCTGTATTTCAAGTTAAAGTCATTTGTCATGAGACAAATTTTTATACATTCTTATTTTGTCAGTGGCTTGTAATCTTAAAGGTTATCTTAAAGGCAGGGTCTCCGATTTTTGAGAAATGCTTCAGAAAACTGAGTCGGGCCGAATAATAAAAAAAATCAAAACAAACGTGTAGGGTTAAGGTTAGACGAGCAGAAAGGGGCGGGGCTTGTCAATATGCGGCGGAGAGAGTGTTCAGTGCGCATGTGTGACATTAGCAGAAAGCGGTCTTAGCATTGAAATGGAGGATAAAAACAAAGAAAGAAAGCGTAGAAAGGCTTACGATAAGGCAAGAAGTAGGACCCGTGTTAATATAGGATCAGCTTTCCAGCGCTGGAGAGAACTGAAGGAGCGGGAAGTGGGCGCATATTCACAGATTGGAGTTTCCTGAGCTAAACACTGTTACTACACAAATAACACCTCTTTTCTATCGTAGTAATGTAGAGAGGCAGCTACAACCGTGTGTTGTGTAGTAACAGCGTTTAGCTCAGGAGTTGACTCGGGAATTTCAACTTTACTTAAGACGCTGAGGAGCTTTTTTCCTTCTCGATAGGTGAGTAACGTTGGTTTTGCTTTGTTTCACAGAACTAATATATGCCGTTCTTTGCATGATTATGCTTGTGTGTCATTTTTGCTTGTTTGTTTATCTGCAATCGTATTGTTCTTCCCTTCAGCTATGATAGACACATTTCTTTCCATTAGTTGCCTGGGTTACGTATGTGTGGGCGGAGCTATCAATACAGGGGTGGGACCCATTTGGGTTAGGGGCGTGTTTGTTTTGGTGATTTCAAATCTCGACGTTGGCTTTCAAAAATCGGAGACCCTGCCTTTAAAGTTAAAATGCGTTTGTTTGACATCAGTCATTTTAATTTTTAGTTATTTTGCGTTTTTGTATTTGGTTAATATAGACATATACATAATATTAGTGCTAAATATTATAACAAGCTAATATTCTCAATCTGAGGTTTTAACACTGATTATCCTTTGAGCAGGATTTCTAACACTGTTCAAGTTTTGAAAGTACTCTCTATGAAGAAAAGCCTTTTCTAATCTAAGCAATATTGGCATATCCGTAGCACAGAATCGGCTTTATCAGCTTGAAGCCTTTTAATACGACCATAAAAGTGGTGCTTGAAAGTTTGTGAACCCTGAAGAATTTTACAGACCCAAATGCAGGGATGAAGATGAAACATGGTTTATTAGAAGAAAACATAACAAAAGATGACTTAACTTGAACAAAAATAATATAAACCAAAACGACGACACTTAGAAACTACATGACATAACTTAAGACTAAAACAAAGTTACTTAAGACATGGAAACAAAACAAACATGACCGCACACAACGGCAAACATAATGCACATTGTGATGACTCGACAAACAATCGACACACGAAGGGTATAAATAACAAACCACATTAGGAGTAATGGGAAACAGGTGAACTCGTACAAGACATAATCACATGAAGATAACAACACCTGGGCATATTCCCAGTCTCTGACAGTGACCTACCACATCATTTTTTTATACAAGTTCTGTTAAAAGAAGATAAAGAGTTCCTAATTAAACAAATGAGACAGCAATATTATACATGGTGATTTATTTATTGAGGGAAATAATCCAGTATCATATATCTGTGAGTGGCAAACCTCAGTACAGCACAGTTTCAACTTTGGGACATTGGTGGATTTCTTCATGGTATAATATGTTTGTCTCATTTGCTTAACTGGGTTCTCTTTGTCCATGTTCAGGACTTGTTTGAAAACCTGGTGATGTTTTTTGGTCATATTTATACAGAAATGCTTCACTAAACAAGACACTGCAGTCTGAGAATAGAAAATATATAAGCCATTAAAAATTAGTTTTTAGGTATCATTGTCATTTAGCTCTGATGCAATTAGGTTACAACTTCAGACGCTTTTTTTTGTAGGCAGTGCCAGGATTCTGTAACCGTGACGGTCCTCAGAAACATGTTGGTGAGTACATGGCAACTCTTACATAGAATATGACATTGTAGATGCACCTGCATTTTGATAACAAGGCTATGTGGCTGTTTTTTGGTTTGTTTTGATTTTTTTTTTTTTTTCCAGAACCCCAAGTCATCATTTATGTCAGCAGAAAAGAGAGCTCGCCTGAGAAGAAATCCGGTCAAAGTGCGCTTTGCCGAGGAAGTATTAGTCAACGGACACACTCAGGTTCAGCCACCATATGCATACATACATCACTCACACTTTTCTTATTTTTCTAAAAAAAAAAAAAGGAGTTCTATTTAATGTGAAGCTCATGTCAGTCATGTGTCTCCCCAGGGAAACTCCCTTCTCTTTCTGCCCAATGTGCTTAAGGTCTACCTGGAGAATGGGCAAACCAAAGCCTTCAAATTTGATAAGACCACCACAGTGAAGGTTGGTCAACAGCATTTCTGCCTTATTCCCATGTGACTGCAAAAACATTTTTCAATTTATATTCCTATTACTAAGCAAATTGACCCCATTATAATGTACAAACACATAATTTTATGCTGATTGTGCTACACAAATATACTCCCCAGACATATTATGATTTTGTATGTGTGTTTGTGTTTGTGTGTATGTAGGACATTGTGCTGACTTTAAAGGACAAGCTGTCAATTCGATCTATTGAGTATTTCTCCCTGGTGCTGGAACAGCAATACAGTATCACCAAACTACTCTTACTGCATGAGGATGAGCTCATACAGAAGGTAATTCTTAATATCCCTTTCTCGTAATATCTCCTTGCTAGAAATGAAGCCTTTCTATAGCTTCCATTTTCTTAATTGAAAATATGCTCATGGAAGAAATGCATAAAAAACATGTTAATCTCTCAGGTGGTCCAGAAGAAGGACTCGCATGATTACAGATGTCTGTTCCGAGTGTGTTTTATCCCCCGAGATCCAGTGGACCTGCTGCATGATGACCCAGTCGCCTTTGAGTACCTCTTTCACCAGGTAAATATATGTAACTTTAATTTATTGCTGTAAATAGAGATTTTTTTTTATCCAATTTCTGACCAGAGTGCGATGTTTTACTAATATTTTGAATCTTGTCTGAGTAAAAATTGCTTACTGCAGCTAATGTCATGCATGTGAAACATTTGGGTACAATTTCTTGTATGTGTGTGTGTAGAGTGTTGGTGACGTGCTGCAGGAGCGATTTGCAGTAGAAATGAAATGTAACACTGCTTTGAGGCTAGCAGCACTGCATATGCATGAAAGGTTGGCCAGCTGTGGACAAACTACTAGAGCATCTATCAAGAATATTGTGTAAGTCTCTTATGCAACTTGCAGTTCAAATATACAGCACTTATGTAGTGCATTTTGAAACCAGCTATATTACAATCTGGAGGCATTTATACTTACAAACATGAATCTTGGCAGGCATTCTGTTTGGCATACTCTTCCTCAATAGTGTACCTGCTTACCTGATGATAAATCCTAACTAATGACAGCTATTTTTTCCCCTTTAACCAACATGCTTCCTAAAATGCCTAACAGCAGATCTTCCTGTCAACCAAACTGAAAAAATTGTTTGTTAAATAGCAAAGTGTTTGTGTGCATGTGTTTTTTAGTAAGGAGTTTGGATTAGAGAGTTTTATTTCACCGACATTACTGAGGAACATGAGAGAAAAAGACCTGAGGAAAGCTCTTACAGGCCATATGAAGAAAATCCAGTCACTGCTTGAACCGCGTCAGAAAGTAAGTTGTGTGTTTTTGTGTGGACATTAGCTGGAAAATATAAGATGTAATATAAGATCTATAAGAACCATATTGTAAAAAAATATATCTAGAATATGATGGAAATGTTTAATATAATCTCTAATAATATTTAGTGTTAATTAAGAAAGAAATATGATGGACTTAACAGTAAATGCAGCAACATATGTGGATTGTGCACAAAACTCAGGAATAGAAGAATGGGAGTATATGTGCTTTTGTGATGATTCACCATGACGCATTTATTCTTGCTTTAATTCTTTCTCCTGTCTACTCTTATGTTGTCTTTTATTATCCTCACCCTCCCCCACATTTCCCTCAGGTAATCTCAGTTCCTCAGGCCAGGTTAGCATATCTAACTCAGATGGCAGAACTGATATCATATAGTGGGAGAAGCTACAATGCTACCATGCTGGTAAGAAAACGTTGTTACTTCCCAAAGAATAAATCAAATCTGCTAGAATTTTATGTTATTTCTATTCTATTTCTATTTTTATAATAATAAGGGAAAAGGTCCAAATCATTATTTTGAGAATCTTAAACTATGTTCACACATGAAAATTATCATCATTCTTTGAAGTCACCCTTAAGTATTCCTACTACTTTTTAGCATAGTAATAATATCAACAATCAGTAATAATGCAACCAGCATTCCACTCTACAACAAAACAGTTCTCTTTCTGCTAAAATGAAACTTTTGGTGGGAGATTTGGCGTTTGTATGTAATTATATAATTTAGCAGTGTATCTATGCATCATATGACATTAGATGAAGGAGAAGCAGTGTGTGCTCTTTGTCACGGATCACTTGCACTCCACTGTCTTCAGTCCCATTGGTGGTTGCATACAGTTAAAATTTTCTCAATTTTGTCACGTCATTGGACATGCCCACATCTAGTCCCCAATGCTCACTGTCGGTAATATCGCCAGAAGTCACCAGCTCTCAATGAAATTGAAAAATGGTCTCTGGTCGCTTTGGCACTGCGAGCTGCTGTATGCATGAACATGCCATTAGTAGTATACTAATACTTGTTTTACTTGGCAGACATTCAGATTGTAAACAAGGATGACAATGGTTGCGTATTTATGTATGTGTATCTCAGCTGCAGGATCGTGAGTCATTGGTGAGTTTGTTGGTGGGAGCAAGATTTGGTGTCAGTCAGATACTAAACCACAAGCTGAACATGATCTCGACTATTATAGACTTTCATTATATCAGCCGTGTAGAAGTGCTCTCTGAATCTGACAGGGTCAGCATGCTAAAGATCTACCTACATGATATCCAGGTGGGTACACAGATGGAATATCTAAAAAATAAATAAATAAATAAAATTGTCAATTACTTTTTTTTTTTTTTGGTCTGTAGATGTAGGGTATATGTACTGGAAATATTTTCTTATATATTCTTCAGCTTTCCTTTTATATTTCATATTTAGAGATTTATGAATTTATCTCACATATTCAAGCATCCTTTAAGAGCAAGCAATCATACCTTACACAAAGTTATCGTATATTTAGATTTTTTCTCTCTTTTGCTGTCTATATAAAGCCCCTGGCCTTGTTAATGGATTCTGTAGCTGCTAAGGATTTGGCATGTCTGCTGGCAGGATATTGCAAATTGTTAGTAGATCCCAACATGAACGTGTTCCGTTGGGGCCCTCGTCCTAAAATTCGTCGTATTCCTTTAGAAGAAGGTAAATATTTTTGGTATAAATAATTTTAAGAAGTGCATCTATTTCCTATGCTTTAAGCATTTGGTTATTAATATTATTCCCTAGGCTTTGGATTCCGCTGTGGCAGTGACTCAGATGACAGCTCAGATGAGGACTACTCCATGGACAACCTGCTAGACACCCCAGTTTCTGAGGACACTGTCTCAACTCAAACAAATGAGGACCGGGAAGATGGAAAGGATGAAGAGAAAGAAGAGGCCAAAGTAAACACAGTAAGAGTGATTGTGACCCAGACAGAAGAAGAGGAGAAGGTATTCGAGAGCATTCTAGAAGGAACAAGTACAAGTTGTTGTATTGAGGATGAGGACTATGCAGCAAGAGTAGATGCACTTATGGAAACAGGATGGTACACAGACCCTAGAGTCAACAGCAGCTTCTCTAGTTTGTCCAGTAACTCATTTAACACTCTTGAGGAAATTAACAAGGTATCCACTACATGGCCTGCTCGTTTGGACACTTTTCAGGAGGAGATGCCTAATACAGAACAGGCTACTGGGGCCTCTAACCTGGATGTCCATTATCCTTACCTGCTAGAGATTCCTGAACACCGGAAACGGAAAGAGAAATCAAGCCCTAACTCTGGCTTGCTCTATGATAAGCACAGTGGCTTGAGGTACAGTGACCTCTCTCAGTTGTCTGATTCCCTTCCAAGCCCACCTGAAGCAAGTGATGATGCTTTGAGTGATTTGGAAGAGATTAATAAAGATGAAAACAAAAATTATAGCCCTGCAGACATCGATGCTGTGTTGGCTTCGGGTAGTAGTAATAGCATAAAATCTACGGTAGCTGGTTTCAATGTCCAAGCACTTTTAGCAAAGATTAGTAGCCATCCAGCATGTAAGAAAGATAATAGAAATTCTAACCTCCACCAGAAAGAGGAAGCAAAATCTAAAGGAACTTTGTCCAGACCAAAAGTTCAACCTCCACCTCCACCCCCAAGGACAGTACCCAGAGTTTCTGAAATTGCAAAAGAAACGAGATACAGTGGCTCAGAATCAGAAGACGAGTTTTTTGATGCACAGGATCGTCTCACTCCACCAATCTTAGAACAGCCTGCAGGTTAGTGAGTTTTTCCTAAACATTTGTATGCATGCTCTGTATAATGTGTAACAGTTATGTGTATTCTTTCTGGCAATCTTGTTCTAGCATTTATCCCTTCTGTATTTCTTTTTCTTGTTTCTTCCAGACAAGAAAGTGAATAGAATGAATGGAATGGAGCATGCTATGAAACAGACTGATTCTAAGATCAGTGTGGTGGAACCAGCAGCATCCAAGATACATAATCGATTAGACAAGCCACACAATGGCGATTCTTTACCTATTAATAGAAACAAACTAAAGAAGGACACTTCTCTCCTTAAAGATGTCACTCCTGCAAAACGTATTCTTGATAATACAGAGCTGGAGGGTCACAAGCCTTCAGGGTTTCTGCTTCCTCAACCAGACATCCTTGAATCTAAGACTATCTCAAATAATCACATATCGGAGAAGAAGAGCCAGCAGTCAAATGGAGATATTCCTGGCTGTAATGCTCACGTATCCTCAGAGCTTTTGGAGATGGAGCCAGACACTATGGAGTTTAAGCCTGTTACTACAGCTGGGCCACCACGGTCTTCCCCCTTAATCACTGCAGTGAGGCAAACTAAATCCCAGTTACCAACTCATTCAAATGATACTAAAAATATCAAACCTACAGATTCTAAACAAGATGAAATAGCTAAAGAAGAGAAAACAGAAAAACACCAATCACTGCCTCCTCTGCCACACAAGAAAGAAGTTTTTGCACACACCCCAGAATCTGACCAACCCGTATCTAAGGTTTGTCATTCATCAGCTGATCTAGCTTTGAAAACTATAGATGAGACACCATCAAATGGGATTTCTTTGCACACTTGGTCCCAGCGTAATGGGTCCACCCCTGACCTGCCTTTGAGCAAAGGGGTCTCTCTAAGCCATGAGAACCTTAAATACCAAGTAAAGAATGAGAACTTTGTAGTCACAGCGTCCAGTGCTTCTTCTCCGACAGCCACTCAACACTCATCTGTGAATATGAGAGGCTCTGTGAGCATGGATCCTAAAGATTCTTTTGTGACTGGAAGGATTTTAAGCAGCAGAAGTTCTTCTGGGCGTCTGCCTGCTTCAGCACTACGTGGAAAGATCCAGGACATGCCCTGGTATCTCACCCGATCCCAGGAAATTTTGGGGACAGTAGCACTCAGCAGTGATAAATTAGCAGACACTAACGCATCTAAGGATGTATCTGATTCCAAGGATTGTCAAAAGGAATCTCCAAAATCCATTTCAGTACCTGCTTTAAATGATTGGAAAGAGAAAGATGCTGCAGTAGTTGTTGTGAAGCTCAAAGACGGGCCACAAGATGTGGCCTCATATGTAAAAGACACAAGCGGGAAAACTTCATTGTCTGGTCATTTAGACCTGAAGCAGAATGGGTTACAAGACTCAACGGAACCTTTCTCACGCTTGGGAACATGCAGGTCTGAACAGCCTAAGTCTCAAAAACACCCTGGTACAAAAGATAATCTGGAAAGGCCATCTCCTCCATCAAGCACTGGGACACCCCACCGTGATGCCTGTGGGTGCCACACTGTTTATGCCAATTGCTTTAGTGGGGATTCTGAGGATTTATGTAGTTTTGATGATGATCTCACAGTGTACGAGTTTTCCCGTCAGAAACAAATCAACAAACCATCCCAGATATCAAATTTACCTTCCTCTGCCCCCTCTTCCAATATCCTGTCTCTACTACGAGACTCACCTCACCCCCTTTCAACCTCTACTGAGCTTAGTCCTCTCTTTACCCCTCCCCGGCCTAGACCACTGGGTTACAACCCATTGGACAATCCACTACGGGATCTTCAAGAAAGGCGATATGTAACGGGCCTAAAAGGTATAGGGCTTAAAGGCGGCTACACATCTCTGCACAAAGATATTGATGATCTTCTGCTGGTGCTTAAGAACGGTGAGACTGCAATAAATGCTCCAGGCCAGAAGGGGCCATGTGAAAAGGCGAGTAGTATGAATGGCAATTCCTTTTCTGAAACAGAGCGGTGTTTAGTGCAAGCTGAGGCACGGAGGCTGGCCTCAGGATGTCAGCGTGCAACTAGAGTTGGTTGGGCACCGGATGATGCTCTTCTCTCATTAGGCAATAGCTTTGGAGCTTTGGTACATCTGGCAGCAGCTTGCCTTCAAGTGTCCTGTTCAGATTGTGGAAGTTGCCATGGTGATATTGATGGCACTGAGGCTTTACGGAAGCTTCAAGAAATTGTGTGTCTGTACAAGGAGTTTGTGATGGCTGTAGAAGCAGCCCAAGAGGGGGAGGGTGTCAGGTTGTTAGCTAAACAATGCACGGTTCTCATCTCAACAGTCTTCTGTCTAACACAGCTCTTCAGGACACACACTCCAGACACAGACAATAGACATTTACCACTAAACTTCTGAACTTGGATCTTTTGATTGAAAGAGAACAAGAGAACAAAGAGAACGATGATCCTTTTCTTTGGATTCAAAGACTTTGAATGTGTGCTGGCACACATGAAATAAAAGTAAGTGCCGTGTACACACACACAAACACACAAAATCTCAGTCACACAGATTAACAGGCAAATAAGTCTACCAAATGTAGAACCTTTTTGTCCTCTAAAACTGTTGGTCTTGCCAAGTCTCCTTATGAACTTTACATGGGATATGGTTTTATTGATGCATACAGTAGCTATTTTCTAACAATATCTTATTTCTTTAAGTATGTATTCAAGTACTTATTTATTTTTACATATTATGTGTACGCACCCTGGATTATAACCTATACTTACATTTTGGTTTTGTTGTATGTAAAGTCCTACCTCTTGGTCTTATAACTAGTGAAACCTGAAAGAAATAGACAGTGTTACAGTGTCCAGTGTCTGTATATATATATTTTTTTTTGTACTGCTCGTCACTGATTTAGGCATGGTACTTCATAAGATGGACAAAACAGACACTAAACTTCTTTCTTATCCAACTCTTGACCACGTGTACATATAATAGATGCTAGAAAGGATGTATAAAACACTCAGTAACATTTGAATCGTGTGCAGTAATTTATCAACTCACTATCCAAAGTTTGTCTTCATTCCTTTTGTTTAAAAAGCTGGATAGAAATGGGAGTTAATGGATGGAGAAATTTTGACAGTATTTAATTTTATATCTATATGTCAGTATGAACCTTAATGCTCATTTTTCAATGCCACATTATCTTACTGTTCCAAAGATGATACAGCACAAGGTGCTCTGTCATTGTGATTATTCATTTCAAGCACTAGGCAAGCTCCACTTTTTTACTTATTTTATTACTATGCAAGTGTCACTAATTCATATCTGTTGTCAAAGTTTTTGTATCGAACATTGCTCATATATCTGATCAAAACTGTTTTGATAATGGGGCTTCCCAAAAAAACCTAAGCCTTATTCTTGATCTTGAAGTACTTTTTAAAAATATTCTGGATTAAGCTCAAGTTAAGTACTTATGCAATTGCAACCTGGTTCATAATTTGCCTTGTGATGATTGGGGCGGATATATTGGCAAAGATATTGCCAGGTATTAGTACTAGAGTTTAAATAGTTTTTTTCAGTAGGCACCCA
Organism: Tachysurus vachellii; assembly: GCF_030014155.1. Classification (NCBI taxonomy): domain Eukaryota; kingdom Metazoa; phylum Chordata; class Actinopteri; order Siluriformes; family Bagridae; genus Tachysurus; species Tachysurus vachellii. The sequence continues at coordinate 10,786,592 of NC_083472.1, forward strand.
AAACTCAGTTAGTGTTCTGCATTTTATTACTGTAAGTATGTTTAAATTCATCGTGTCATAAAATGTGGCACCTTCAGGGTCAGTTAAACTCTGAATGGTTGCTGGTAGCATTCATCGTTTCATCTTTCATATAAAGGTCTGGGGTTTGGATCTACATGAAAGAGCCTGTTCCAGGTCAGTACCAACATGATCATCATTGAACTTAACCTAGTCCTTAGAGCTTGTTGCACTTGTAATTGATCAATTATGAACATAACATGGTTTAACTAAAGTTATTAAATTAGAGGAGAGCTTCCAGACATCACAAATACACTTCTCTGGTCACATTGATATGTCAAACAATCATGGTAAACATTATAAAGGTGTGTTTGAGGCCACGGGTCACAAACAAAAGCATTAAAAAAAGGGAAAAAAAACAGTGAAATGTACAAAGGAGTTTTCTTATGCCAACACACTATTGCATTTGTGGTCTTGTTATGTGTTAATCTTTTAAAATATTTACTGTAGCACGCCAGCACAAGTTATGACACTAATTGTTACACTGACAGAGAGGTCTATCAGCCATATCAAAGTACCTGAATGAGGACATCATCAAATGGTCCTGTTGCTATTTTTTTTTTTTTATTTTATTTTTTTTATTTTTTTTTTTTTTTTTGGGGGGGGGGGGGGGGGGTGTTGTCATAATTGTAGCAAATAAAAATTTACTAAATTAATCTGTGTATGCGGATAGCTTGCATTTGGAGTTCATATATCTATATAAACCCAGAATAGCTCTGAGCAGTGAAGAATTGTCTGACTAATGAAGGGACAATCGTGAAGTCGTTTTGCATTCCTTCTACTGTATCAATAATTAAAAAATGAAATCGAATGGAATCTACTGCTCAATTGGGTTTTTTTTTCTATGCATTTTCTTTCAGATTTCAGTGTTGCCTCATGTATTTATGATCTTGTTGATTTACTGTTCTGCATTTACTTACTGTACACCTGAAACATCTAAAAAAAAAAACTAAAATAACATTCTAGACAAAGCTGGTATTTGGAGCTCAGTCAAACAAAGCTCAGCTTTAATAAGATATTTAACATGAGCTACTAAATTATTGATGGATGAATGTCTTTCCTTAGAAGCATAGCTATAGATTGTCTAGTAGTATATGATAATCAATTTATGGAACTGTAAAAATAACATTGCAAATAGGATGAGTGTGATTAATGCATTATTCTTGTGATTATGCATCTATTATTTTTTCTTTTTTTTCAAGTTATTTTGCATTTTATTATACACTTTATTAGAGCATTCAATTTATAGTGTAGAAAATTGGTTTAAATACATTTTGTAGTGATCTATAATAAATGTATCTTAATCTCCCAGGACAAAAAAGACAGCATTACTTTATGTAGATTGTGATACAGGCAAAGGATAGAAAGTAAAATGACTAAATATTTAGGAAGTGTTTCATTTCAAAATATTTGCAACCCACATACCTCAATTCAAAGAGCATATAGTTGACTTTGAAAAGTTCTTTTGAAAAACAAGCAATAAAATATGTCCCATTTAAAGATTTTAGTGAGATATGACAAAAGAAAACTCAACATAAAGTGTGTTAGGTTGGACCATCATGAACACCCAGAACAGCATCAATTCTATGAATACACTATAAGGCCAAATGTATGTGGACCCTTGCCTCCTCCCATACGTCATTTTTCCTCATACTGTTGCTACAAAGTCTGAAGTTTACAGTTGTATAGAATGTCTTTGAATGCTATAGCACTACAATTTTCTGTCTCTGGAACTAAGAACTCAAACTTGTTCTAGTATGCCAATGCCCCATGCATGAAGTGAGCTCCATTAAAACCTGGTTTGCCAGGATACGGGTGGAAGCAATTTAGTGGCCTTCACAGAATCCATGGTATCAACCGCATTGAACACCTGAACTCATTTAGCCGATTAGGCCAAAATCTCCAAGATCTTGTGAAAAGCCTTTCCAGAAGAGGCAATATTGTTACAGCTAAAATAAATGTTCCTAAAGCACATAGGAGCGTGATTGTCAGGTGTCCATATACTTTTAGCCATAATGTACCTAGAGCTGTACTGCAAATGCTGTTCCCTCAAATGGTGTTTTGATGATAGAGATTTAGAGCACTGATTACCACAGCACGTAAATCTAAATGATTTTTTTTCAACAATCTACTTTTTTGTCTTAGGCTTTTAGTAATGTCTAATTTTTTTTGTGTGTGTAGAGCTTTTCTGTACAAAAATAGTGTTTCTTGTTTTATGGTAAAATTAATACATTTGGAAAAAACATACTGAAAAAGAAGAAAAATATGTATGCCAATATTGTCAAATAACATAGATTAACATGCGCAGGCTTCATTACAAAGTTTCCACTTACCGTAACACACAGTACACCTTTCTCTAAGGGTGCTGTGTTTGTTTCTTCTTACTGTAATTCCTACATCCACAGGATTCTCTATTGCAGAAGTAAATGATTCCACAGAGGGAGGTCATCCAGCCTCAGGAGACACTCTAGCTTAGTAATTGTGTCCATTATGTCAGCAGAGGTTATTCGGACAGAATTTAAAAAGTGGGTTACCAGAGCTGAGTGTGTGTTTGTGTGTGTGTGGGATTCATGAATACAATGGCATGAATGAGAAGTTGACAAATTCAAGTCTGTACTCTTTAAACAAGGTATGCGTCTTTGGAATTCATGAATTCGATACTACAACCAAAGGGGATGACCTGACTATTGGATATAGTGCTGGGCAATAAAATTGAGTCACTTTTTTCTTCATTATGATGAGCTAATGGGATTCAAATTTGATATATTGATTGATAAATTGATTTTTGTTTCTATTTTCCTATCTAAAGTCTGCTCTATATTTCTGTATTTGTGTCACAATGTAGAGAGGTGGATTATAGGTAAGAAAAGATGCACACCGACATACTAACTTAATGCATAATTTTTGAATGAATGTATACTTTTTTTTAATGATCACAACCAAATGCAAATGATTAAATGAGCTTTAATACCTTAAATTTTTCATGAAAAAAAACACAATTCTTTAAAATCTTTAAATCTTCCTTCCAATAGGAGGCCTTAAATCTGGGAACATTTGCAGACTGTATTCCTAATAAGAATAAGTTTATTATTACTATTAATTAGTTGAAGAAATAACATTACATTTACATTGACATTATTAACTAGTCACCCAAATGAGGATGGGTTCCCTTCTGAGCCTGGTTCCTCTAAAGGTTTCTTCATATCACCTCACAGAGTTGTTTTTTTTCCACTGTCGCCTCCGGCTTGTTCGTTAGGGATAAATGTTAAGGATATGTACTAACTTTATTTTAAAAAATTGAGAATGTGAATTGTTAACAGCACTATACAAATAAATTGAATTCAATGGTTTACTCATTACAACTAAAAATGCAATGCAAAATCTATATGAATGTAGTCCTTTATTTTTGTTTGAATTATTCATGCTATAATGAGATGAGCACTTACTTATCCACTGTCAGGCAGAGGAAAGGACATAAAGGTAGGGTAGACATCTTTCAGGAGGAGCTTTTATGTATAAGCTATTACAGAATCAAAGTGGAGTGATGCAGTTTTTTGTCCAGCCAGTGTATTTTCTAACGAGCTTATTAGGTTTATATTTCTCAAATACACTTAATGAGCACAAACGAGTACATTTAAACAGCAAACTTGGCCAGAATAATGAATAAATAACCCTGTGAGCCACCTGGTTAATATAATTTATCAGTGAATTGGTATGTATATAATATTTTGTATATCTATAAAATTGTTTTGTTAATAAACGTGAATCGTGTATGCATCTTCCCTCATTAGTTCCCATTTAAAATGTTAATTTTTATTTTCTTAGTATCTGTTATGTGATTTAACATTTAAATTCAGTCATGTCTCAACCTAAGAATCCATTCTAATTAATTCGATTGATATTTAAAAGTGGGGGGCACGGTGGCTTAGTGGTTAGCACGTTCGCCTCACACCTCCAGGGTTGGGGGTTTGATTCCTGCCTCCGCCTTGTGTGTGTGGAGTTTGCATGTTCTCCCCGTGCCTTGGGGGTTTCCTCCGGGTACTCCGGTTTCCTCCCCCGGTCCAAAGACATGCATGGTAGGTTGATTGGCATCTCTGGAAAATTGTCTGTAGTGTGTAATTGCGTGAGTGAATGAGAGTGTGTGTGTGCCCTGCGATGGGTTGGCACTCCGTCCAGGGTGTATCCTGCCTTGATGCCCGATGACGCCTGAGATAGGCACAGGCTCCCCGTGACCCGAGGTATTTCGGATAAGCGGTAGAAAATGAGTGAGTGAGTGGTACAGTATGGTATGGTATTAAATTTGAATGTTAACATTTTTTTAATTTGCAAAAAATGTGCAACCTTAAACATTTAAGTAAGTCTGTAGGACTTTGAAATTGAAAGATTTTTGTTTTCATTTTAGAATAACCTCCAGGTAATTTGCAAGCAAAGACAGTCGAACACAAAAGCCCATCCCCTCCCCTTCCCACCCATCACTCACACATACTGCAGCATATTGCAGCACAGCAGGTAATGGCAATGCTTGAAGTAAATGCAAGTGAAACCATGGAGGTGGCATCTTTCCAAACTAGCTTTATGGCATAAAATCTATATAAAAAAGGTCTCTCACACGATTAGATTAAGATTAATTTGGACAAGTTGACTTGATATAAAAACGATCATTTTGACCCAACAGCTTGTATATATATATAGTGCTTTACAAATTGGGCTTTAAAATACCAGCTATGATATTTGTGAGATTACAGACATATGTTATATTGTAAATATAGCCGTCCAAAGAATGCTTAAATAGCTGTTGAGTGTCACCCCTTAATGCCATGTTTTGTTTTTTATTAAAGCTGAAATATGTATTGCCCTGCGATGGGTTGGCACTCCGTCCAGGGTGTATCCTGCCTTGATGCCCAATGACGCCTGAGATAGGCACAGGCTCCCCGTGACCCGAGGTAGTTCGGATAAGCGGTAGAAGATGAATGAATGAATGAAATATGTATTCCATGTTATCATCCTTTACAAAACCCTGGTGAAATGGAGCAGTTGCTTTATACAAGCATATTATCTCACAGAGAGCAAGTTCTAAAAACTCACAGCAAGATGGATTTCCCGATCAACAGAAAATCAAACTTATCACCCCCTAAACCTCACTACATTTTTTCACAATTCAACACACCAATACTCCATTAATTACATTATAATCCTTGGCACTATTGGAGATGATAAATTATCTCTAAGCATTTATTTCTATTTCAATTCATTACATTCACTCTGCCAAACCTTTCCAATGAAATATGTAATAAACTGTGTTACTACAAACATTTTATTCCCACACAGATTATATCAATCCTTAGTACCATTTTATTAACTGAATGCTAAATCCATCTGTAGCTAAAAACCACTTTCTAGCAGCATTCTGGCAAACTTACTATTTTAAGCAGTAAAAAGCAATTCGATACAGTTATGCATGTTCATAACACAGCAATTTTGTGTGTGTGTATTGATGGTGCATTGTTATTACACCTGGTAGTTGTGGTCTGTTTTACGATTAAGACTTGTGTCCAGGCTGCAGTTAAGACATTTTGTCCAACTCCATTCCCCACAATTCCTAAGTAATGAAGCTGTATTCGTCATTCCCAAAAACAACAGAAGAAACGACAGAAACAACTTGACCAAATGAAAGTAAGGGAGAAACAAAAAATGAAATTTAATGATCCAACCCGTAATCCATATGAGCGCAGAAAGCTGCCCGTTGGAGGAATTCAATCCAAATCAGGTAGCAGTTAAATGGATGACCTCTTCTAAAAGAGCCAGGAGACCAAATACATATAAGTGACCAGCAGACATGCTAGAAATGTGACACACATTTAGTGTTTTATTTAGTATTTATTTAGTGATTGTCTGCCCACAGATCTGTTCTACTTTAATGTGTAATGTTGAGGTGTAAGAGGTATGTTTCTGCACTCCTCTGTTTTTAGCAAATAAAGAAAAAACGTTAAGACAGTTTTTAATGGTTTGTATTTTTGTGCTCTGTATGAAACATCAATGAACAAAACATCAATCAACTCTTTAAGTGATGAACTCCATTACTTTTGTTCGTTTTCAGACATGATAACAGACGTTAAATACTCTAAAAACTTTCAACCTCTGTAGCGCTATTGCTATGTACATAAAATGTTAACATACAGCCCTGCTATTATTACCAGTGCATTAAATGAAGTTATTCTTTAGACACATTTAAATGAAATTACCATTATATCATATTTCTCTCTGAATAATCCACATTTCACCTTGGTATCCCCAAACTGAAAAAAAATTAAATAATCTAAAATAACAGAGTTAGAGACACTTCGTATAATGGGGCATATGCTCAGCAGAAGGTGGGTAGAGTATCCAAAATCTGTACTCGAGTAAAGGTACAAGTACTTATGGAAATATTTACTCAAATAAGAGTAAAAGTAACAATCTTAATAGTTACTTGAGTAAGAGTAAAAAAGTATCCGATGAAAAAACTACTAGTTACTAGTTACTTCTCATATGATTGATATGAAGCAAAAACCCTGATTTTCAAACTACTTGGAGAGCTTTCACACACCTCTCCTTAAAAGTCTCTTTATTCTGCTAAAAAAAAAACACAGGTTGAAGTATATATATATATATATATATATATATATATATATATATATATATATATATATATATATATATATTTTTTTTTTTTTTTATTATTATTTATTTATTTATTTTTTTTACATATATAAAATGTGATTAATGGTTTAATGATGTAAATGAATGATGTGCTGGGCTAACCTGCTCTTTCTTTTAAGATTAATTTACTTTATTCTTACATTTGTTACATTTTATAAGTAAGTACATGTATTCTTTAGGTAGGGATAAAACAAAATATAATCCCGTTTTTATTTTGTATATGTTCTACACTTTAGTGAAAAAAAAACGTAGTCAAAAAAAACCTGATGTCAGGATTTGCGTATAAATGCAAAACGTCTTACAGCATGCAATTCAATTTATTTTGTGGAACATGGATATGAAAATGCAGACTCTTATAATGAACGTTTGTTCATGAACGTGTTTGTAGGGTTCACAGGATTGCACGAGAGCGTATATGAGGGAAAACATTCAGAAAGTGTGTGAAATGTAGTATTACGTTAAGGTCAAAGTGCCCATAGTTACCAAATTACCATCAAATAGGCATAATTTTGACACTTACCGCTACATGTTTTTTTTTAGGTTGGAGCTGGAATTCTTGTAAGCTGCGATGTCTGTTTGTTTTGGTGCACACAGAATGCATCGCATTATAAAGCTATTATTTTTTACATCTTGGAGTGAAAATATAGAATTAATTTGAGGCCACGGGTGATCTGCCATTGATAAAGCGCAAACGTCTTCCTCTGCTTCAGCCATCATCTTCCAACTAAAGGCACGCTAAACTTCAGCGGGAGATGTGCAGCATACTCTCGCGAAGCAGCCTCTCCAAAGTCTCGCGAGACTTGTCATATAAACTAATTATTATTTATTAAATCTCATTTATTACCATTTGCGTAACGGAGGAACGATTGCAGCGAAGTAAAAGTAATGTTTTTCCACAAAAATCTACTTGAGTAAAAGTACGCATCTTTAATTATACTCAAAAAGTACAAGATACCCAAAAAATTTACTCAAGTAAATGTAATGAAGTAAATGTAATTCGTTACTACCCACCTCTGATGCTCAGAGTCAAGCAATCACATTCAAACTCATGTGCAGTAGTAATTATCATACATCCATCATTAATTAAATTTAACCCCAATTGAAAACCAACTGTTTCTGAAGGGCTTTCTTTACACCTTCCTGACCATTTAACACTATTAAGGCCAGTGGCATAAATAAGAACAGGACATACATCCAACATGGACAAAAGGACAAGATGAAACCTTATCAGGGAGGAGCACCATAGAACCTACAGCAATGTTTAAATAGATGCTGGAATATTTCACAAATACTGATTACTCCCTGCATATGGCAACTATCTTTTGTATTCTTCACAACTGGGCTATTGGGTACGAGGACGTGATGGTTCAGTGGTTAAGGCTTTGGGTTACTGATCAGAAGGTCGGGGTTTAAGTTGCTGATACATCAACCTTGGGTCTGTTGGAACCTCACCTACTCCAGGGGCACCGCACTATGGCTGACCCTGCGCTCTGACCCCAGGATCATAATAACCTGGGATATGCGAAAGCTTAAAGCATTTCGCTGCATGTCGTAAGTGTATGTGACAAATAGAATTTGAATTTGGTGGCTATACAGAAGCCCTTTCTCATGAAACAATTATCAAACCCACCTAAATCATCCAAAACACAAATGTGGCAACATGTTTTTGATGAGACCAAGTTAGATCTTTTTAAGCATAATTCTAAAAGATATTGTCACACAATGAACACCCTGCCCACAATGAAGCGTGGCTTAGTGGTTAGCACGTTTGCCTCACACCTCCAGGGTTGGGGGTTCGAGTCCCGCCTCCGCCTTGTGTGTGTGGAGTTTGCATGTTCTCCCCGTGCCTCTGGGGTTTCCTCCGGGTACTCCAGTTTCCTCCCCCGGTCCAAAGACGTGCATGGTAGGTTGATTGGCATCTCTGGAAAATTGTCCGTAGTGTGTGATTGCGTGAGTGAGTGTGTGTGTGCCCTGCGATGGGTTGGCACTCCGTCCAGGGTGTAACCTGCCTTGATGCCCGATGACGCCTGAGATAGGCACAGGCTCCCCGTGACCCGAGGTAGTTCGGATAAGCGGTAGAAAATGAGTGAGAGTGAGTGAGTGAGTGGTGCTCTAGACACGATAGAGGAAATAAGATATGGATAGATTTGAATACTAATCTGTTTTGGTACAAAGCCTGTAGGGCTCTATTAGGCAGCTGAAGGGTAGGAAAAAATTTGATAATGACCCAGAGCACCAATAGTAATGCCTTCAGAAGACATTCAACAATACGGAACAGTCCATTTCTAAATCTTATTTAAAACCTGTGCAATGACTGCTGTGTGCAGGAGAGTCCCTTGCAATTTGATAGATCATTTTTGCAAGAGTGGAATAAAATGACCAATCATGATGCATGTTGGTAGACTTTTAAGCAAAAAAGACTGGGTGCTGGATTATAAGCAAAACGTGCTTTAGCAAAGTATTACCCGCACGGGTTAACACCAACACATGACTATCTGCTATAAATGTACTTGGTTTAGTTATTTTACATCAGAAAAACACTGAAATTTTATGAGTGAAATGTTGACTTTTTATAGCCACCGTGTACATGGAACAACACAAACACCAGTGCATTGTGGGTAGAGACTGATGGTGGTTTAATTCAAGAAATAAACAATCAAGAGCATTTCTTTCATATACAAAATCATAAAAAGTAAAGAAAAAAAAAAAAAAAAAAAAAAAAAAAAAAAAGGCACAGCCTAAACCATACCGTAGAAATACCATCGGTTCATACTTTTTTTTTTTAGGAAATTAAACACTCACCTATTCAATAAAGTCTGAGGTGACTTCCAAACACGAAAGACACAATTTGGTATGAACTGACAAAACTTGCAATGTCACTTTTCCCTGACTTCTTTCATATAACCGACACCACTAACATAGGACGGCGCCACAATAAAATTCAGCCACAGTAATACATAAACTATTCACACTGTCCAGCTGTCATAGCTGATTAAAGTCATCAATTCTGGCTTTGTAGGGAAAAAAAACAACATGAAAAAGTAATACTAACCATGTTCGTGTTTCGTTTGTCTACACAAAATTCTGTTAGCCATTTATACCACCAAGGAACTAAAGGCACGCAAATGTCTTTACAAAAGACTATTTATTCACATAGCTCTTCATTTTAAATATTACCCAATTTATTCTTTATAATAAACATCCAATAAAAATAGCCTCCCTCTCAGGTCCGCCAAACCAAAAAGTGCTTCTTGTTACTTCACACGACGCCACACGCTGTCTACGACAGCCACCTTAGTGCACTTGGATTAAGGTCAAGTGGACAACTGCTATGTGACCTTGGACATGTTAGTATATCACACAGCAACTGAAGGACAGGACACCTGTCTTTTCCTCCTAAATAAGAATGCAGCTTAGTGCATGCTGTGGTGTCTCGGTCTCTATATTCTGTTATGTTCCTGTTTCTCGATATCGTTTCGAACTCTAACGCAAACAGAACTGGCAGAATTGTTGCCGATTAATCCTGACCCGTTTCGTGTTAAGTTTGATTTAGTTTTGAGGCTAATATATTTAAATCAAAAGAGATGTAACACAAGGACATAATTCTGTAACCGTAGTGAGCACAGCCAGAGGTAGAAAACACCAACTCTGTCAAGGGTGAGCGAATGAATGAACAAACGCTGTATGTTCACAGCCTTGATATCTGATTCTGTATCTGATATCTGTACTCCTGTAGGAAAACTGGATTCTGATGCACTCCTTTAATGCCAACCACATTTATGATGGTTTCAGTCAGGCTTCCTTCAAAAGAAAAAGAAATAAACTAATTGTGCACCTCACATTCGTATCTGTACTTGTATCGGTTTAAGGGACACTTAAGCCACCGAATAGTTCAGGTCAATCTACACATAGTTTAAGAGGTACAACATTTTGAAGGGATTATGATGTTAAATATATTTCTTTCATTAATCTTCAGTATGTAGAGAACACTGACTGCAAGGTAGCAACACACCCTGTGCGTCTTAGGTCCAGGTTATACTTTATTACATTTTAAATCACTAATTATTCCCAGAAACTGTATAAGTGATAAGATTTCCTTATTTAATTGGGTTTCTATAGGCTCACCATCAGGGCCTACATAGTGCTTTATTAAAGGCACGTGGAAAGTAAACCTGTTTAGATTAGACTCAATGCTAGTATTAACTGTTCTAATAGTAATAGTTCACTTGAGTCACACACACACACACACACACACACACAATGACCAAACATCAGTGGATAATTGATCATCAAATCCATAGCTGGTTTTTCTACATGTTACAACACCATGAAAACAAAATTAGAGTGGCCTACACATAGCTCTGACCTCAACGCCACTGAAACCTTGGACAACTTACAACTTTAAGAAGAATTGAATCTCCAACTGAAACTCAGACCTCATAACCAGACCTTATTAATGCTCCTTTGGCTGAATGAGCAACCCCCCCTGAGCTAAGCTCCAAAACCTAGCAGAAAGCCTTTCGCAGAAAAGTAGTGTTTATTAAAACTACACAAGGGGACTAAATCTGGAAAGGGATATTATATCAAAAAGCCCACATACTGTACACAAACCTTTGCCCATATAATGTTTTCATGCACATTTATACTGTTTTATGAAGCAATCTTTCGCGTAGGTTTAACTGGTAGCTAAGCTTCCCTTGCTCGTAAGCAAAATCGTCTTTCTGCTGAAGTTGCAAGGCTTAAAAAAAAAATCTTCACCAAACACCAAAAACAACTTATAACAAAATTGGCAAATTTTGTTCATTTAAATTCCTCCTTTAACGCTGACAATAAGTGAAACGGAGTACAGATCAATCAAATGTGTGAGATATGGTCCATGAAACAATCTGTGTGTTTATTTAGGATTAGTAGAAATAAAAATCACAAATTTTCCACAGACAAATGCTGTTCAGTCATGTAACACCATCTTGATTCCCATCTCGAAGCTTTATAAAACGCTTTCAGTGAGGGTCTTTGCGAGGGTGTAAAAGAGGGCTATGGCTGTTCGGAAAGGAATCGGATTAGCGTTCTTTTTTTGTCAGCACGTCCTTGTTAAATCTGTAGGTGAATACAAAAGGAAATGGCAGTGGCCTTGAGCTTCAAGACTATGCTGTGGCAAAGAACAAATATAGTCAGTTTGGATAGCAAGCATCTTGTATGATTTTTCCTTTCTCCCTTCTCACTTCATGCCTCCCTTACTCCTCATATGAATTTCAGCAACAGTTCATACGTCGCGTTAATAATGCCCCATGAGAGCAAAGAGCGGTGGTAGTTGAGAGTCGCACCACGGAACAGCTTCGCCACACTCCTGCCCCGCTCCCTCCACACTTCCTGAAGCACCTGGCTGCAGGGCACGAACACACCTCCAACCTGCGCCTGTGCCCTGGACTTTGCCACATTCAGCGGGTAGAAGAGGACACCAAGCGCGGCTCCCAGCAGCCCTCCACACACAAAGTCATACAACATGTGTCCAGCATGGGTGTGGGCTTCGGGCAGACATTCTCTGATTGGTCCACGGAGTCCGAAGAAGAGCATGTTGCTAGGCCCGTTGCGCAGCAGCACCGGTACCAAGCCACGGTAGCACTCGCTCACTCCGTGCTGGCGCAGAAGTGTACCAAAGGCGTGTGCCGTGTTGCGGAAACGCCCAGCATGCCTGTGATCCTGAAGTAGCGTCTGCACACGCTCAAATGGTGTCAGGACTGCCTCAGCTGTGCCAGCCAAAATTGCTGCTGTGCTGCGTGTCAAAATTTCGGGAGCACCGCAAAACCCACTGTGATCTAAAAGCAGTCGTGAAAAGTCCTCGTACAGGCCAAACATCAAAGCTACTGTAACCGTCTTCTGCAACAGTGGAGGCAGCAGACCACGATACAGGGTTCGTAAGCCTTCATTTTGAAGTTGACGTACTGCCTCAGTTGCTAGCAGGCCATGCAGCTGTTGCCGGAACAGCACCTTCTGAATGGGGAAGGTGATAATGATGTTGGTAAAAGCAGCCACCGAACCACACACATAGTGCTTCCCTCGAGGTTCGACACCCACCTCCAACCTGTGTGCAATGACAGGGCCGCTGCTGCATGGCTTGCCTGGAGCAGGGTTCTCGGCTTGAGGTTGCAGGGAGGAGTCGGAGGCCATGGTAGTAACCACCCCCATGGGATAATCACGCTACTCCTTGGTGTTTGATCCCAAATGCATATAAAAGCTCTTCAATTTCAGTGCAACCTGTAACAGAAAAAACAAATCAACATCAAACATCTACATAAACATCCTTCAAAAAGATCCATAAATTCATGAAAAATTCATATTCAAACTATTATTAACCCCTACTAATGATACGAAAATGGAAGCAAACAACGCGGAACTGCCTTGAGTGGATAATGATCCCAAATGATATAAAAACCAGCGCGCGAAAGTATTTCAGGTCCTACACTGTAGATGGAGACGTTCCGGTCAAAAATAATGCTGGTTGTCGACCTTGTTTTAAACAAACTTCGCACCCCAACGAGGCAGCAAAAAGTCACAGACAGAGTCACAGACGAGCACCAAGCACACAACCTTGTATTATTGTATACAAGTTGGATCACTATACTGTTTTTTTTTTTTTGTTTGTTCCGCTGTAGTCTATGCTTCCTGCTGTCTGTGAGCATGTGTTTTCAATTCAGGAAGGGGAATCTTTGTACGGAGAATCGTTGCAGTTTAAGTGAGACGTGGTTAAATGGTAATGGTTGGTTTTAGCTACAGTTGAGGCAGTATACTGACCTGATGTCCTGCATGCATGGCATGGACTTCATTTTGTTGTCCACATAAAAGCATAAAATTGCACAGCAACACATTGAAATCAAGGCAGATTTAAGATAAAAAAGTTCTTGTAAGTAAGTCTAGCATACAATGTTTATTTGGGCAGTAAATGCATTGCCTACTACTTTACTATGTGGACTTTGGTTTAATATGTATGTCACATGGCACAGTATTTCCCTCGTTTTGCTTCTCAGCAACTTTATTCTGTTGCTTTCAGTCTCTATAACTGATAGCGGTCTAGTGTTGCTGTAAGTGACTAGAAATAGAAGCTGTACGATACGGTTATGCAAAAGATGGGCGTGTGGTGAACAACCACTTTGCTATGGACTGTTAGTGATCTACAAGATGAAAAACAGGACAACGTTACTAGCGTGAAAGTGGAATGTTTGTAAACGTGTCTGTGTACAGGTGAGGAGGCGGGACATCTGGACAGACAGACCAAAGGGGTAATTTCTATCAGCACCATTAACAGCAGGCAAACACATGGCATTGTGGGTAATGTAGGAAATAGAGAACACAATACAGTCAGAAAGACTATCGATGATGGTTGTTCAGGGTGGATTTTTTTCCCTCCGGTCATTCTCATTTTATAATCTTCTCATATTGCAGTCTCCTCTGCAGAGCATGTCAGATCGTTCTCTACCCAACATGAAGCAAAAGACAACACGACACTGCTGAAGTGCACTTAAGTGGAGAGCCGTCATGGATTGCATGGTTGCACTTAAGGCAAATGCTGAATCACTATTTTGTTCATTTATTTTTTGGTTTCAAAATCGTCTTTCCCAACTGATCAAACAGACTGAACACATGTATCTGTGCAACTGGCCTTGAGTGCACAATGAAAAAGCAAACAGCACTTAAAGTGTAGTGTGTGACCTCTTGTTGGTTGTGTACATTGGAGAGACCAGGACTGGCAGCACCATGCATAAACTTGCTCCAGCTTTGGTGATAAGAGCTGTTACATAACTCCAGGGTGACTCTACCATTCAGACAGAGATGAGGAAAGAACACGCTTTTCCCGACTCCTTACAAAAAAGTGCATTTGGCTTTTTGTCTGTCCTTCCATTATATTTTGAACTTTTATATCAATATGTATATTTATAATCTGTTTGCCAAAGTTGGGGTTTTTTCTGGTCTCTTGCTCTTGTCCTTTTTACCAGTTTCATTCGGTTTCTTTTTGTTCCACTCTTCGGTAGGGTCATTTTTCACTGCTGGTAACAGTATCCCTGAACAGATATCTTTTTATACTTTTCTCCAACTCTGTAAAAAGGTCAATAATTTCAGGTCTTGCAGCGGCTGCATTTCTGATTACGCCGTGTAACTCGACTGCTCACGGCGAACATCTTGAGAGCTTCAGTGCTAGAATTTGAATGAAATGTAGCTCAAAACAGGGATCCGATCTTATCAAAAAGGGCTGGTGTGGGTGTAGGTTTCTATTCCAACTAAGCAGAAACCAAGATCAACTGATTAAACATTTCATATAAGGTGTGGCTTCTGCTTGATTTGAATAAAAACCTGCACCCAAACCAGTCCTTTGCTTATAAGACTTGGCAAACACACCCCTGGCATAGAACAATGGATTATAACACTGTTATACGGTTGTGCATATAGTAGGTCTTAAAATATGCTGGTTAAAACACTGTGACACAAGCATTATGTCCTGAAAGCACTTGTATTGAGATCAACACCCACCACAACCAAGCCCAGGATAAAGCGGTTACTGAAAACGAACAAATACAGTAAATGTCACACATTAAGGAAGGTCTATGTAGGTGTTTGTTGTCCCTTATGACAGACTAAAGTTTGATGAAAAGAGCAGGTCAGAAGATTGAACCCCTGAACAGACTTAAGTCAGAATGTGTAATATTTCTGTCGTTCAGCAAAGATGTTGCTGTGGGATTAAGACATTTGTTCATTATATCTGGATGTTACTCTTATCAAACACAAGCACCACCAAGAAAGTCGGTAAAATGATCATTACACCTCATGAAGGAGTTATTTTTCTTCTCTACAGGTTAATCACATATGTTAATTAACTCAAATTAGACACATACAATTCAAAATCTAAAACATGTCAGGCTTCCCTTACAAAGCTATCTGCAGAACAGCTTTTGATTCATGTATCCTGTTCTCCAAACCTGGCTTTTGACTCCATTAATTATTTGGCTAGGGAATGAAGACCGTCGCTCACCATGCAGCTAACAGGTTAGCTGTTGTTTCTAAGGTTGTTGTTTCTGTGTCACAGTCGGGCTGTTTCTTGTTCATCGTGTCATTGTTTGAAAGCTGGATGGTGGATTCTGTCTGTAAACTTGACAAGAATAAATTTCACCCCAAAAGCCATTTCTCTTCCCCTACTAACGGTACGAGACATAATTAATTCCGGTGGTGTCTGCACATGGTAATATCAGCTTGAGCGACAGGCTGGATCAGGTTCCATGAAGAAATTAATTGTGCGGCCCAGTATGTGCCCCAAGGTACTGTTTGGACAGACTGGCAGTAGATTTGTTTTGCTTATTGAGCCACAAAAACATTAGTGATGTCAGGTCAGGAGGTCTGGGGTGCAGTCAGAGATCCAGTTCAGGGATCTGAGGTTTGAGGCAATTCCAAAACATTAGTAAAACCTCACAGCTGCATCAAAGTTCCAGGGTCTTCATTTCAATCCTGAGCTCAAATGACTGTGTGTGTTGAGTTTTATGTGCATTGTGTGTAAGAGTGTGTATGAGTGGTTGTCCTCCCAGTACTCTAGATTCTTCCCACCTCTAAAAAAAACTGGCATTTAGGTGGATTGGTGACTTATTTGCCAATAACAAATAAAAACACCCCATCCATTTGTGTACACTCAGTGGTCCTTGGATAGGTTCTGGATTCCATTGCATCTTGTTCAGGATAAAGCAAGTTAATAAATAAAAATGAGCCAACTTGAACATTTTTGCAGACATCAACAGGACCATTTCCATCCAGAGAACAGGGGGAAGAAGGCAAAGGCAAAACCTTTGTAATCAGCTATTAAGATGCACATGCAACGTGTCAATATCAAGACAAAACACAAGACCGAACACTACAGTACTCTGTTAGAATTCCGGTTAGTCTGCCAAGTTCACCATTTACATGAGACAAATCTGTTGCCTGTACACACATGTTTAACAGCATGCAAACTTATGGAAATGAACGGAATTATGAAACTGTGCACGTGCTGCAGCTTCTGTCAAAAATAGAGAGGGCAGAATGTTGGAGACAGCTGCGACTAAAGAGCACTTCGGGTCATATCCTTTGGCTGTCTTCCTTCTCGCTCGAGGAAAGAATCTGCTATTCGTTTATTAATTATTACACACATACAAAGGCATGAGCAACTAATACACACTCAGCTAGTGGAATGAACCAAGTAAAAATCTTATTAGGATGTTAAAGTGCATTTCATACCCAAGCACCAGGAAGATATTTCCTTTTATAAAGCTAGATCATACAGCCACATTTCCCAATCTTCATAAACAAGGTGAACACACCCATGAATGTAATCATACAGTAACCAGACTGCGGACAATAAATTCCCACCCAACTGAGTCAAGCTTGTTGACATCTTTCTGTCTTTCAATAACAAATAAATCTAATCTAGGTTTAAGAAAAGGATTTTTTTATTTTTTTTATTATTATTTTTTATTTTATTTTTGTTGGGGGGGGGGGGGGGTTTGCACATATATCAGGTCTTCTCTTAAGATGGAGTAATAAAATTATTGCTTTTCTTTACTCTGTGTTTTACCTAAAGCTTCAACTGAAAAAGAAGGGTTCAAATCCATTCAGTTCTCAAACACATCATGAAGTATATATATAAAACACACGGTTATTATTACGACAACTACTCAACAATATAGAAGTGATATTCCAACACACTGTTCCATATCTTTGTTTTCTACTGAGAACATCTTTATAGTAAAATCCATCCAGAACACAGGCATATCTAACACAGGCTTACAGAGCGTGGAGTCTATTCCAGGGACTCAGAGAACGGAAAACTACCATTCCAACAAATGGCACAACCACATACATATACCCACACTATGGGGTATTAGGAAATGCCAATCAGCCAACCACTCATCTCTCTGGATATGAGGAGGAAACCCTAAAGAACAGGAAAAACATGCAAACACCATAGAGTGTGAAGGTGCGAGACAAAAGCACAAACCACTTATAATGCCATGTCCCTCTCCGTTTGGCAAATAAACATTTTAGGTTAAAAGTACAACAACTAGATTTGTGGTATTAGTAAGTATGTAAATGTATGCGTGTTTAATTGGATGATACCTCATAAGAATAATGAAAATTACATTTACATAAAATAGTCCAGTAGAAAACATGATGAAAGAATATTAATGGTCAACTGGAAAATATTCATTTTGATATCTGTTTAAAAAAATTATCACATGTAGTGCAACATAACAGTATTATATTATATTGTATTGTGACATATTGTATTGTTATGTATTGTATTATATTGTGATGTACAGTATTATATAGTGATGTATTATATTGTGATGTACAGTATTATATTGTGATGTATAGTGATGTATAGTATTATATTGTGATGTATAGTGATGTATAGTATTATATTGTGATGTATTATATTGTGATGTATAGTATTATATTGTGATGTATAGTGATGTATTCTATTGTGATGTATAGTATTATATTGTGATGTATAGTATTATATTGTGATGTATTATATTGTGATGTATTCTATTGTGATGTATAGTATTATATTGTGATGTATTCTATTGTGATGTATAGTATTATATTGTGATGTATAGTGATGTATTTGTATAATATTGTGATGTGATGTATAGTGATGTGTTATATTGTGATGTATTGCAATGAATAGTATTGTATTGTGATGTATAGTGGTGTATAATATTGTGATGTATAGTGATGTATTGTGATAACAGTATTGTATTGTGATGTATTGTATAGTGATGTATAGTATTGTATTGTGATGTATAGTATTTTATAGTGATGTATTGTGATGTGATGTATAGTAGTGTATAATATTGTGATGTATAGTGATGAATAGTATTGTATAGTGATGTATAGTATTGTATAGTGATGTATTGTATAGTATAGTGATGTATAGTATTGCATAGTATAGTGATGCATAGTATTGTATTGTGATGTTTTGTGATGAATAGTATTGTGATGTATAGTATAGTGATGTATAGTGATGTATTGTGATGTATTTTGATGTATTGTGATGAATAGTATTGTATAGTGATGTATAGTATAGTTCTGTATAGTATTGTATAGTGATGTATTGTATAGTATAGTGATGTATAGTATTGTATAGTATAGTGATGTGTAGTATTGTATTGTGATGTTTTGTGATGTATAGTATTGTGATGTATAGTATTGTGATGTATAGTATTGTGATGTATAGTATTGTGATGTATAGTGATGTATTGTGTAGTTTTAGAAGCTGGGGTTAGATGGGGCTGCTATTCGTATAACATTGCTAATGATTTGATCCCACTGCCAGATTGTACCTTTAATCAGGTTGAAGCTCATTAGCAGATTTAGTGACTCGTTAATCCTGTAATTAAATCAGAGTGACAGATCAGATGATCACACCAAGTTAAAACAACAGCTGGGAAACTAGATACCAAATCCATCCACATAGGAATAACACTGACTAACATCTAGTCGTCTTGTTTCAGTAACAGAACACAGACGTCCTGAGGTAAAAAGATCACAGACAAACTGCAGCTGAGATGCTAGTTAGCTAATGAGCTAACGGTTTAAACCGTCTGTCGAGCTGCATACACAGGTCAGGGTCTGTCTGTCATTTATAACGTGCTGTTTAAAATGTTACTTCTGGTGCTTTTACAAATAAAAGTGATATAGAGCAGAGCCGAATCTTTACCTTGACTGTCCCGCGGACACAAACCTCTGCAGAGTGACCCAGGAAAAAACATCTCCTGACAGGTCGCACTGTGTCTTCTTCCTCTGTTATATATACAACTTACACTGAAAGCGTCGTTACTGACACCTAGCGGATACTGGTACTAATTATACTCTGCGTGTAGCCCATCCAGACGCACATTGTATTAATAACATAAACACAGAGGCTTTACTTACTTTCACACTTTAGCTGGAATGTCACCGTTTCTCAGCTCTTATTAACTTCATTTCCAACACAGCGAGACAAATTCCTGTACATGTAAATTCCTTACAGTGCCTGAGAAATGGCTGAGCAATAAACCTGATTCTGATTCTAAAGTTCTAACAAACTGTGTGGGAATTAGTGGGTACTGCAGGTGACCCACGGGGTGAGTGGGTTGAGGAGGTTGAGGGTGTCTTGTAATAAAGAATTACATTTATTAATTACATTAATGACTTGTGCCTATTTCTCATGCACCTGAAATTAATCAGAATGTAATTCTTTATTACCCAACCCACTCACCCCACTCAACCCAATTACCCCACTCACCCCACTCAACCCACTTACCCCACTCTCCCCACTCACCCCACCCAACCCGTGGGTCCTTCGTAGCGCCCACTAATCCCCCTGCTCATTCAGTGCAGCAGGCTGTGTTTTAGAGACACTGCAGAATCGCCTGAATCCAGGCCAGTTCTGCTATTGTGTTCTTGCCATATAAGAAATTTGCAGGACATATAGCAGATATCCAGTCATTGCTCATACTGAGCACATTTTATGCTATGTACCTTAATCTGGCCAAAAGAAATGATTTTTTAATTAATAAAAATAAATAAATACATACATACGTACACAAAGCAGCATTCTTCCAGCGTGTTATGTTACGCACAGATCATTATAACTCCACCGAATGCACTGTTAAAGAAAAAAAAAACATCCATTGACCATATCATCATGATGAAAATCTAAAATGAGTGTCATTATGAAGTGACGACTGGGTGCGGATGTTATTCAGAGAAAATGATGGCATGTATCTGTACCACATAGACACTGGAACTAAAAAGCCAAAACATGTTCCTGTGCATAAAGCAAGGTTTACGGAGATATGCCAAGGTTGTCAGGGGAAGAACTGAAGTGGCTTGTGCAGAGCCTTGACCTTTGAACTTCAGTGAACAGCTTTGGCATGAAATGCTGACATGAACCAGTCCTTCTCATCCCAGGAGATCCAGATGTTATTAACATATAGCTTTGATTATCTGGTGTCTGCTAACTCTTGTCTATATAGAGTCTTTAACTCTTAATTCAGATCTTTTTCTATCATTGCAACAGTACAGTATAGTATGTTTACCTCATGCACTGTACAACTTAGAGTTTAAATACTAAACTACTAAAAGTTTAATACTAAATAAATAAATAAATAAATACTAAAGTTGAATACTATATAAATAAATAAATAAATAAATAAATAAATACTACATTTTAATACTGCTCATTGTTATAAAGGAATCACAATATACATATCTATACATCACAATAAATGATGTCAAAAATAGAAGAAAAACAACAAACAACAACAAAAACAACCTTTACCGTTAGCTGAAATATTAAAATAAAATTAAGATAAAATTAAAATAAAATGTGGTTTACAGTTCAGTTAAAATACAATCTGATTCTCTCTCTCTGCTTATGGAAATGCTATGCCTTTGTACACCAGCAGGTGGCAACAGTTAACTGTGTGGTTCTGAGCAGGCACAAGGGAAGCAATACAGGCGCGATCCATTTTTTAAATAGGGTGGCGAGTCTTTATCGTGTCACTTTTTAAAAACTTTTACCGTCTTAACTTTCGCAAACAGTATTCATTTTATATATCTACTCCTATAAGTTATTTATCTGCATGTGTATACACAGGAATGTATTTTAAATCATATGCTTTACTTAATCAATTCTGCACGTCTCCCCTCTGTACAATGATTCTACTGACACAAATAGTATAAACACATGGCGGGAAATTTGTGCGGAAGTCAGGAGCGGCTGCTGATGGTTAATGGGATGAAGTCATCTATGTTTTTGTGGTGATTTGTCTCTTATTCAGCTGTGAAGATGAGTCGCGTGACAAGATTGTTAAAAACTCTTCAGAATGAAGCCAAGGTTTATAATGTCTAATATCTGCCTTATACTAATATCTGTTTTATACTGATCACTGGTCATTAGGGGTTTATTACTGCTTATATACTGTCTATAAGAGCATTCGGGTTTAATTCAGATCACAAGTTTCTTTCATTTTATTATACAGAGTTAAGGGTTCTATAGTAAATTACACTTAGATTTAGTATAATATACCTTTATTCGTCCCACAATGGGGACATTTCTCTGTTACAGCAGCAAAGAGAAAGAAATACAAATATATAAAAGAATAGAGACATAATATAGTATACAGTATTTACACAACACAATGTATAAATACAGAGAAGAACAAAAGAGACCACGAGTAAGTAGTTACACTAACAGACATTGCACACAGGTAATATTGCACATTTTTTAAAGATTTCTGTCATTGCACGTGTTGTTTAAAATAACTTTGATATTGTTATTATTACAGTTAAACAGCAATAAGTGTGTATTATGGTGTCTGGTTCACTGGGAGCAGCTCTGATTGTACAGTCTAATAGCAGCAGGGAGAAAAGTCCGTCTGTATCGCTCCTTCAGACACTTTGGATGTAACAGTCTGTCCTTGAAGGAGCTGCTATAGAGTTACATATAGAGTTACATATAGAGTATAGAGTTACGGGTAAGATACACTTAAATTTAGTATAGAGTTACGGGTAAGATACCCTTAAATTTAGTATAGAGTTACGGGTAAGATACACTTAAATTTAGTATAGAGTTACGGGCAAGATGCATTTAAATTTAGTATAGAGTTACGGGCAAGATGCATTTAAATTTAGTATAGAGTTACGGGCAAGATGCATTTAAATTTAGTATAGAGTTACGGGCAAGATGCATTTAAATTTAGTATAGAGTTACGGGCAAGATGCATTTAAATTTAGTATAGAGTTACGGGCAAGATGCATTTAAATTTAGTATAGAGTTACGGGCAAGATGCATTTAAATTTAGTATAGAGTTACGGGTAAGATACACTTAAATTTAGTATAGAGTTACGGGTAAGATACACTTAAATTTAGTATAGAGTTACGGGTAAGATACACTTAAATTTAGTATAGAGTTACGGGTAAGATACACTTAAATTTAGTATAGAGTTACGGGCAAGATGCATTTAAATTTAGTATAGAGTTACGGGCAAGATGCATTTAAATTTAGTATAGAGTTACGGGCAAGATGCATTTAAATTTAGTATAGAGTTACGGGTAAGATACACTTAAATTTAGAACAGAGCTACGGGTAAGATGCACTTAAATTTAGTATAGAGTTACGGGTAAGATGCACTTAAATTTAGTATAGAGTTACGGGTAAGATGCACTTAAATTTAGTATAGAGTTACGGGCAAGATGCATTTAAATTTAGTATAGAGTTACGGGCAAGATGCATTTAAATTTAGTATAGAGTTACGGGTAAGATGCATTTAAATTTAGTATAGAGTTACGGGCAAGATGCATTTAAATTTAGTATAGAGTTACGGGTAAGATGCACTTAAATTTAGTATAGAGTTACGGGTAAGATACACTTAAATTTAGTATAGAGTTAAGGATTCTATAGCACATTTAATTTCAATTCTGTATAGTGTTAAGGGTGATTTACATTTAAAGTTTAGTATAGAGTTAAGGGTTCTATAGTAAATTACGTTTAAATTCTGTATAGTGTTAAGGTTTCTATAGTAACAACACACTGGTTTCTGTAAGCGGAAATGCTTTTAGTTTAAATTTAGTTATAAACCAAATTTAAGATGTGTGCCGTTTAAGAATATAACAGTTGATATGGTATCACTTTATGTAAAGAGACGTGGCTTTAACGGTAATGGACGGAGACTCGGGTGGTAGTGCTTTGTAACAGTCTAACAGTAAAACCGTTCCTTTACAGTTTCCGTCTCGTTCACTTCTACGTGCTGCTTTTTTCTTGCTTTTTGCAGACCGTATTAGTGTCGTCTGTGATGGAGCATGTCACTGGTTGGACCTATTGAATGAACCCCTTTGAGTCTGAAGGAGCACTTAGACCTGAGTGTGAATGTATTGCTAGTTAATGTTCATGAACGAGGTTCTGCTGATTCACCACTTTTTCATCAACAAGAGAGGAGAAAGAGAGAACAGTGCATCTGAATAGTGTTTAGAATAAAAGACAAGCCTTATGTATTGTCATGTTGTTCATAGGTTAATCTGGTATACAAGAATGTGAAAAAACGACAATTTTATTATTGTAGCATTGAAAATTACTTTATACACGTGTGTAAAAATGCTTTTTTTAATTTCATTCGTATCCTCATTCGTGAAAAATTATCCTCAAAACTAACCTGAACTGATTTGAAGTTTAATTCAGAATTAAATTTCCCAGACATCTTTGTGGATTGGACATGAGGATTTTAATAATCAAATGATACAAAACTTGTAGCATAAACCTACTATGCTAAGAGAATAAAACAATGACGTGCATGTCAAAATAAATAAATAAATACATGTCAC
Organism: Tachysurus vachellii; assembly: GCF_030014155.1. NCBI lineage: Eukaryota > Metazoa > Chordata > Actinopteri > Siluriformes > Bagridae > Tachysurus > Tachysurus vachellii. Next base: position 10,810,731 of record NC_083472.1, read on the forward strand.
ACTATGTCTGTGTGCTATAACATAATCACGGGTTACCAGACCCGGTCCTGTCGTACCCTCGGTACTGCACATTTTAGCATATTTCCCTCTGTAGCACACACAGGAAGGGCTACCTTGTCACAAAATAGTGTCCATTAATATACAACAGATTTCTACCTCACTGTGGTACAAGAGAGGTGAAGAGTTTTGGGATTTGTGTTTATGAGGAGGTTCAGTTATATTTACTCTGATAACATTAACTTCACATCAAGCTGTATCACACCATCCTATAATTACATTTACAGCATTTAGCAGACACCCTTATCCAGAGTGACTTGCAACTGAGGGTTATGGGCCTTGCTCAGGGGCCCAGCACTGGCAGGTTGGTGGACCTGGGGTTCAAACCCATGACCTTCCGATCAGTAGCCCAACACCTTAACCACTGAGCTACCACATCCCTTTCCTGTATCAGCATAACTCTAATAGTTTCCTGACTTACTGTAAAATATTGTAATTCGAGCTTTCGCAATCAGCTAAAAAATGACTATATTTAGCTTCTGATCTTATTGGTTTAGTTTACTTTTCTAATGTATGGCTTGCCTAACCTCCTTATATCCTGCACATTTCCAGAGTGGGAGTGAGAAGCAAAATGATTTGACATCAGCAGAAAATCTGGACATGTCCTCAATAGAGAAAGCCAGCTTCCTTCAAGGAGAGGAGTATTCCTCCTATGGCATGTGCAACATTCATACACTGAGAAATACAATCCTCAAAACCACAATACAGCTCGACAAAACTGTTAGTCGTATCATCTCTTTTTTTTTTTTTTTTTTTTTTTGTTTGTTTAGGTAATCCCCTTCACAGCACTGCTCTAGAAGATGAACGCAGACCCGAAACTGACCATGGACAAAAAGCCAAAGCTGTAAAACAGGCTGGTAAAGGAAGAGGGAATGAGGTACAAGGCATGACAGAGACTCCAAAGAGACCTGTGAAAAATCTGAAAGCTCAACAGGAAAACAATGTGCAGGCACAGAAGAAAAGCTCCAAATCTAGAGGGAATCAAAAGCCACCAGAACATACAGACCCTGCACCAAAGTCTCAGTATTTAAAAATGTTCCTTTATTTTTTTTATTCTTGACATGTTCCTTACCAACCTAGATCGTTTTGATTACTAATCATTTTGTAATAATCAATATATTGATTAGTTTGTGTATGGATGTGTGTTATTTACCCTCAGACATCTGCAGACCATCTCAAAGAGCAAAAAGAATGAAGGCAATAAAAGAGCACAGTCTAAGGTCTCTGATTCAACTATATCCAATGTTACATTTCTTTAGCCTTTTACTGTGTACTGTGTGTGTGTGTGTGTGTGTGTGTGTGTGTGTGTTTTGTATTTTGTTGTCATTTTTTTGGTCTATCAGCTGTGTCTGTTATCATGAATAGATGCGATGTTCTTTTTTTCTCCCCAGAGACCAGTTAATGGAAATTCAGCCAGTGACACATCACCTGAAGCAACTTACACCCAAAGCCAGAGGCGCACATCTTTGTCCTCAGAGGACTTGACTGATGAGGATGAGAGCTTTGTAAGTTCAGCTGTTTCCAAATGTATTACAGAAACTACGTAGCCCAGAGGTGTCCAATCTTACCTGGAGGGATCGGTGTGGGTGCAGGTTTTCATTCCAACCAATCAGAAGCCACACCTGAGTCTAAAGAAAGCCAAGACTAACTGATTAAACAAGTATCTGGTGTGGCTCCTGCTGGATGGAAATGAAAACCTGCACTCATATCAGTCCTTGAGAAGATAAGGACTTCTTATCTGGCCCTAGATACAACTGCAATTACAAGGTTTATTTGACATTGACAATTGTCACTGTTTAAATTGGTATGTTTGATTTAGCGTTCAGTTAGATTTCATGTTCAAATTACATTCAATACTTCATTCACAATAGTAATATTTCTACTCGTACACCATTTTTCTTGTCAATTCACAACACACATATGTGCATGAACGAATATTGAGAAAAATAAAACTTGGCTTAAGTTATGTAAAGCTTAAGGAAAAATTCAAATTTGTTTTCCCGTACAATTTTTTTCAGATAATGCAATAAAACATGCCATTATAGCATACATGTTAAGCTCAGCAGTTGAATCTGTATAAAAAAAAGATATAAACAAAATACTTCAATTGCATTGACTCACTTGTGTAAGTTGCTTTTATTAACATTTCTACCATGTATATAATCATTTTGACTCGGCTATTTAATCGCAGCACCCAGGCAGTGAGAGACAAACAGCATCACGCAGGCCAGGGTCATCGTCCGGTCAGCCGCAGAGAGGTCAGAAACAGAAGAGGAAATCTTCAACTGGATTCTTAGGTAAAATGACAACTGAAGTGGAGGTCAGAGCATGTTTTAAATGCAGAACAATGAAATATAAAGGACTTTGTAAAGAGCTTGTCAGAGACTGAGACTTCTAGTGGTTTTAATTCTAGATCATTTCCTAGTACAGCTTTTACTCTACAGACATGTTATGGTTATGAGACATACTACTGATGCTACTTATGAAAAGTCCTACATCAAATACTTACAATAAATATACAATATACTTGTGTGTGTATATATATGTGTGTGTGTATATATATATATATATGTATGTATGTATATATGTATATGTGTATATATATATATATATATATATATATATATATATATATATGTGTGTGTGTGTGTGTGTATATAAATATATATATATATATATATATATATATATATATATATATATATATATATATATAGTAATACTTACGTAATACTTACGTAATATACACATATAAGAAGTGTCCAATGTTATCGGAAAGGGCCAGTGTGAGTGCAGGTTTTCATTCCAATCAAGCAGACGTCACAAATGAGCGTTGAAAGCCAAAATTAACTTAATAAACAGTCCCTTTTGCTCTCTGCTGATAAGAATGGGGTGTCATGTGAGCTGTTCTGTTTTCTGAGTGATAAGATTTTCAGACATAGACTGTTAAGTAGATGATGTCACACTAAAAATCCCATACCTTCTACACATCCCTCATTTTACTACAAAATGGATTCTTTATTATTAGTTCAAGGTGTAGGGCTTAATCATTAGTAGGTCACATAACCATAACTTGTACCTAGGCTGTACTCAGTAACAACACTTGCCCAAATCCACTGAAATTCTCACCTCTTTTACAAGCCCATAACATTTTATTGTTCTTTATTTTAATCTTAGGAGACTCCCTGTGCTTCATGTGATCACAATTCTCTGGTTTTCTCCCTGAGTCAAAAGTTGCTTTAGGCTGATCAACATCTCTAAATTGTGTGTGTGTATGTGTGTGTGTGTGTGTAAAAGATTATTTCCTGTGTGGGTTACTCATACACATATTTCACAATATTCAAATTTCCTTTCATTTTCACCTGCTAGTCATTACCCAGATATCATTAGATTAAGTTATTTTACCATGGAAATTTCAAAATCGTATTTGTGAATGGTGTGTCTATTTGTTAATAAAGAGTGTCAAGACTTGAGAGGATGTGTTGTTTAGCTTGTCCACCTATGATATAATTAGGGACACATCCTTTCTTTATGTTACAGACAATGGCATTCCCAGTAAGAAGCAGAAACCTGGAGTTGGGAGAAATCCGATTGCTCTCGATGTTGTTCTGGAAGCGTTCCAGGAATTTGTCACGCAGTATAAGTAAGATGTTATATATATTTTTTTATGTTCATTTATTTAAGAATTGCTTTTATAATTAATGACAGTGTATTATTATAATGAACTGTTATTTTTAAATATTGAGTTGATGACTTTGTGCAGGGAGACAGTGAGCTCTGAGGTTGTTCAAAAAGCCATACATGCATTTTCTTGCTCATTTGAGGAGGAAGTGACTGAGAAGGTGCGTTAATTTGAATATTTATCTATACAGAAACATTTGTGTATCTGAAATAGCAGTTGATGCAGAGATGGCATATTCTGTAAGAGCAGGGTAGCATGCAAAACTCTATAAAAGTCTGTTTTCCAGATCACTGCAGATAAGGAGTTTAACAGTGTAAAACGTGAAGCTATAAAGGTAATTGAAGTTGTTACACAGTCATTTACATGAGTTCAAAATAATTTCTCAGCAGCTAATCCAATGAACAACTTCAAATATATTTCCTAGAAATTAATGCATCTCTTTTCTGTTTCTTTTTTTTTTGGATGGCCTCAGGTTAATAGAATCCTGAATCAGAAGAAATCTAGACTATTGGAGGCCAAGAACGAACTCCTCAAGTAAGCAATATATGCTAAAAGTAGAAGATTTACAGTTGGAGTGTTTAACACAGTTTGAGAGCTTTATTAGCTTCACATATGTCAACACATTCACACACCATAAGTAAACTTTTCATGGTTGGCTAATCTGTTTTTGTTTTTTTTTGTCTTTATTGTGGCTCTGTCAGGAGTAAGGCTGAGTTGAGGAAGCTTGAGAAAGAGCACAGTGAGCTGGAGGGGAGGCTCACGGCTTTAAAACAGGGCACTGCTTTTCTTAACAACCTGAAAGCACTGAGCAGGAGATATCTGCAACAACGCAGCGCTCATGCTGAAGAACCGGAAACAGTAAGAAATTATTTCTACTTTAACTTGTTTAAAGAAATTCTCATTGCCAAATGGCTCCAAACTTAGTCTTTGATGACTTCCAGCTCATCTTGGTCTTTAAGTGCTTAAAAAAGTCCTTGGTGACTGGGTTGTTTTGGCATTTCTTGATATAGATATGAATATAAAATGTTCTTACAGGTTTTTTGCTAAACAATCTGCCTCTTTCTCAGTCATTTGTTTGTCTGACTTTTTCCTGACAGTATGGACCATGCTGCATGCCAGCTATGTTGCTGGAGGCGAGGAGCATCACAGGGACAGAACACCAGTTAAAGAACATCAATGACAAGTTGCAGAAAGTCTTGGAGGAAACTGCTCACAAAAATCTGTGAATTTTAGTTTGTTTTGTTTTTGTTTTCACTCAATCATAATACTTTTGTCGTTTTTATATATATATATATATATAATATATATTTATATAAAATAAAGCCATGAGTGATATTGATTTATCCTTAAAAATTGGGATTAACAAATAAGCCACTTAGAAAAAAAATTGCCTTTTTACCATGTCAGGTTTAAGGAGAGTATGGTAAGGCATAATAATATCAGCTATGTAGTAGACTCACCTTCCAGTTTGGAAGAGCCTGAGCTTAGAACAAACTCACACTCTTTTTCAGTCTTTAATTTTTTGTGAAAAAGACTGTTGTGTTTGAAAATCTAAAATACTCAAACCTGCACATCTTGGCACCAACAATCTTGCCATGGTTAATTTCAGAGAGATCGCATTTATTGTTTGGTTTTCTCAAAAGAAAAAAGTTTGATCTGCTTTTGACTTTTTTGACTGCTTTTTGATATTTCCAATATGTTATGCATTATACTTCTGCCACATGATTGGTTGATTAGATAACTGCATAAATAAGCAATTGTACAAGTGCACAAAGTGGATAGTGTGTGTTTTTGATGTTTTTTGGGTGTATTGAAATGTTTCGTTTTCAGTGCAAATCCCATGGTTTGCCCTACTGACACAAATTAAATGTGGTTTGTGGTCAAAACAAAATATACCAAAGGAGGTAGACCCCACTGTTTTGAATATGTGATCACTGAATGCTAAAACCATCTCTTGTGGTAATCACAATGCAGTTTGTTTAGTTTGTTAAGCAGCACTCAAGCTCTATAAAAACTTTCAGACAAACACAACAATGTGTTTGTATGTTTCTTTCTTAGTTGTTCTGTGATCTATATCTACAAAACGAGAAAGTCAAGTCTGTTCACAATTTGTGTTTGTGATGACTAATATATGTGTATAGATTAGTTTTTATAGTGTAATTATACCCCCCTTTTTTTTGCTCAGTTGACTTTCAGAAAAGAATGCAAATTGCAAATAATGAAACATAGAGTGTAAACTTTTGGATTGGGTTATTCTATAACTATATAGATTATTAACTAGCTTTTGATGTTTTATTTAGAACAAATTTCAGAAATGAAATCAAACTTTAGAACCTTTAAGATTACACTTCAATTATCTACTTCTGCAGCTCCATGAAAACTTTCCAGCTGATGTCAAAGTACATTGAGATGTTCATCAACATCAGCAAAGAGTGCACGGTCCAATAAAACATGGAATTATTTTTTTCTTATTTTCTGTTCTCTAATAACAGACTTTTTGAATAATTCAATTTTCCCGTTGTTGTCAAGACATTCTCATCTTTTTACTGCACAAGCCCTCGATATTTGTCCTCTTCAGCCCCTGTTTTGCTTCTATTTAGTATAATGTTCCGCATTAAAAAAATGTATTTTTAATAATTTAAAAATTTTTTAATCCAATTTTTAATACATTTTATTTTAATAACGTCTTATTTTGTCTTACTAATTCTTGGTTTACATATTGTTTCACAGCAATAACAGAAATACACTTCTATTACCCTACTACTATTATAATACATCATAATAATGTTCACAATAAGAACACATCAATACATATGGCATTCTAGTGAGTGAGTAATAAATAATAATTATAATGTAATAAATGTTGGTGCTAATCATTTAATTTTGGGCAGAGCCTTTGTGGCAAAGGGGCCACCTAAAAAGTCTGTTTATGTAATTATTGTCGGGGTTTTAATACTTTTTTTACTCAGTCTCCTATAGGGTTTTTATGTCATTGTGTTTGTCACGTATGCGTGCCAGCATGACGCAGCGCACGTCGGTCATAGTGGGCGTGGCTACGATTAATAATAAAAATAACAACTATAATAATAACAATAACAATACTACTACTATTAATATTACTACTACTAATAATAATAACAACAACAACAATAATAATAATAATAATAATAATAATAATAATAATAATAAATGATTTATTACAAGATCATGTCCCTGCAAGTCTGTGTCAGTTTAGACTGATGCCAAAAATATAGATGGCAGGAAAGAAGGGCCTTTTTTCTTTCAAACAACGGTTTTTATTTAGTGACAGTTCTTAAAGTCTATTTTGACGTTATTAGTCATTTTGTACTGAGTTCCTATTCCGGTTGATTTCACTTTAAGACTACAGAAAAGCCTTGAAATGCTAGCCACGCCTACTCGGAAATGCTAGCCACGCCCACAAAGTTTTTAAGTAAAGGCTTAGTACAGAAGGTGCGGTGTTTCCTACAGCTCTAGCTTCAGGGAAATACACCGGTAAATTTGCGTTATTCTTTCACTTCTCATCTCAGGACAAAGTCTTGTAAGTTGATTTATTTCTATTCTTATGAAAGCTGTGATGTATTAGTCATTAAGTGAGTTTTGTTCGCAGTAATTTTTAAATCTCTCCTGGTCATAATGAGAAACTAATCAAAGTGTCATTGCTGTTACTAATAAGGAAATGTTTGGACTATTTGGATATGTAACATAGTGTAATAAAATGTTTTACATAAATATCATGACTAACACGACCTAATGACCTAACACTTTTTTTTAGATACAGAAAAAAATGAACTTGAACTTTGACTCTTGGTTGACTTTGACTTACAGCAGATCAGCAGTGAAACTGAAAAGAAAGTGATAGCTGTTAGTCCTGTAAGAGGAAATACAGATGAAGAGACAATTAAAACATTATGCTACTTAATAATCAGTATTTTTAAATATACTTAGGGACATTTTATAGGTAGCAAAGCATGATATGGGGTTGTGATTAAGACAGTCAGCACAATTATTCTCATGTGTGGGTCAGTATTAATAAATATATTATAGTGTAAGTTGTAAGATGTTGGATTACTGATAGGAAGGTCGTGAGTTCGAATCTGCCACGCCAATTACCAAGCTGCCACTGCTGGGCCCCTGAGCAAGGCCCTTAACCCTTAATTGCTCAGTTGTATAAATTGAATTAAATTTTAAGTCACTCTGGATGAGGGTGTCTGCTAAATGACAGAAATGTAAATGGACATAGTTAAGCTCCGGCGTTGTTGTGTCTTTTGCACAGAAACAATATCTAATCTCACAATGAGAATACTGCAATAACCAGTATGTTTTGAATGTCTAATGCTCTTCTAGTGGCCATGTCAGACATGAAGAATGGTGGCAGAGAAGACGGAGGAGACCACGTGGATGCCAAGAATATTGACTCGAAAACGTAAAACATTTACCACAATTACCACACTATTTTAGTTCTACTCTCCTAATGATCAAATGGTCAAAGTGTCAAAGTATTGAGGCTGTACCCTGTCATTTTGTAATTCAGCATGATTTTATACATTGATTATTAGATCGTTTTAGTTTTTGTTTTTGTTTAACACATATTTTATATGGGAAATAATTCATCTTATATAGAAATATAAACTTAGTTCTATAATTTATCTTACATAAAAATATAAACTTAGTTCTTTAATTTATCTTACATAAAATATAAACTTAGTTCTTTAATTTATCGTATAGAAAAATATAAACTTAAACCTAATTTAGTTCTTAGTTACTTGTTTCATTAAACAAATATATATAGTTATAGTTATAAACGCGTGAGCATTTTGCCAATTTAGTCAGCTGCAGATTTTGTTAGATGTTAGTGATAAAGAGTAAAGAAAAAAACAATGAAATTTTGGACATACAAATCTAATCTGATTCACTCTCCTCATCTTTTTTCATGTTTTAATTTTACATTTACTTAATTTAGGGTGACTACTCAAGCTGTAACTACACATGCTACAGGCAAAACACCAGATTATTCAGATGCATACCGTATGGACTTCCCCAACATTGGGAAATGTCTCATCATCAACAACAAGAATTTTGCCAAGCAAACAGGTAAAAATTTGAAATAGGCAATATTTGTTTCTTATTTGCTGCATATGAGTAGTGTCTGGTATAATTTTCTTTATAACTCTTTTTCTTTGGAGGCATGGCAGAGCGCAACGGAACTGATGTTGATGCTGCAAACATAATGAAAACCTTCCAAGATCTGGGCTTCAAAACTGTGATCCAAAATGACCAAAGTGTTTCACAGATGAAACAGCTTTTAAAATCAGGTTTATGGACTGATATTCCACTTATATTAATCAGCATAATTCTAACCCAGATGAATCCTAAAATGTCTTGAACGTCTTAAGACTAACCATATTTTTTTAGAACATTTATCATTCCATTCGTTTCTCATTGTTTATGACCATTAGTATTTGTTTTTTTTTTGTTTAAGTATCCCAAGAGGACCACAGCAATTCGGCCATGTTTGTGTGTGTGATGTTAAGTCACGGGGATGAAGGCGTGATCTACGGCACAGATGGATTCGTGCAGCTGAAAGATCTGGCCAGATTCTTCAGAGGAGATCAGTGTCTCTCTCTAGTTGGCAAACCTAAACTCTTCATCATTCAGGTCTGAATTTAAAAGAATATATGACAATACACAAATACTGTATGTGCTAATTAGATTTGAAGATGATAGAATTTTTTATTTTATCAAGATATAGGGCTTTACCTCATTCTGGTATTACAGCACAAGTATAATAATCACATTGATATTTCATAATCCAGTATTGGACCCAAAATTGAATATCATACTGGGGTCATATAAAAGTGTTCTTTTACAGAGGGGAAGGTGCTGTACAGGAGCATTCATTCATTATTTTTAACACACATATTAAAATATTTAGATGTGATTCAGATCTAGAGGCAATTTGGCACTGCACCTACCCCAATGTTTTGGCAGGAGTACAGATAATTGATGGATGGATGTTACCTCATGGCATCCTTTTTGAGCTTAACGCATGCTTGACACACGCTTGAAGTGATTTGTTGTCAATTCTATGCACAACATTCATTAAAAGAAAATCATCTAAAGTAAGCAATAACTGAAAGTGGCATATTTTGAACAGTAGTGTTTCTGCTTATGCCCAGTGCTCCTGGAATGCACTGCGTATCCATAGAAACCCTGACCAGAATAAAGGGCTTACTGAAGATGAATGAATGAAAAACTAAATGAATTTGTTGGTTGTTTATTTGTTTGTCTCCACCAAGCAGTTTGATTCTACATTTTTAATGTAGAATAATAAAGTTAAATAAAAGAACCATTTGATTAATTCCCTATTATTTGTCTCAGGTGTTTGATTAGCAGATTGATGAGTTTGCAATGAAAACAAATCTTTCCTCAGGGTGTCGCCGTGTGTCATTTTGGTTATTAGGAGACAGATTTTACAATTTTAAATCTTTCTTATAGTGTAACACTGGCAGTATACAGATGTGGGCAAATTTGTTGGTTCTTTTCCCTGAAAAAATAAGATCCCACAATTTAATATGAAATAACTTGAAACTGATTACATGAATTGGCATTCATCTTTATTTATTTCATCACCATTTTATATTAAACACAGTGGATATAGACATGGAGCTGACCTGATGTCCTCCTGGGCCTTTTTAAAGTGAGCCCACTGTGACTCAAAAAGCAATGAATGGTCTTATCAGACACTGTTGAACTCCAGCTGCGCTTGGAGATCAGCTTGTATCTCTTTTAAAGTTTTCTTTTGTTCTTTTGTTTTCTTGCATTATGCTTCTGTTCAGGGGGTCACGGTGGCTTAGTGGTTAGCACGTTCGCCTCACACCTCCAGGGTCGGGGTTCGATTCCCGCCTCCGCCTTGTGTGTGTGGAGTTTGCCCTGCGTGTTTGGAGTGAGTGAATGAGTGTGTGTGTGTGTGTGTGTGTGTGTGTGTGCCCTGCGATGGGTTGGCACTCCGTCCAGGGTGTATCCTGCCTTGATGCCCGATGACGCCTGAGATAGGCACAGGCTCCCCGTGACCCGAGGTAGCTCGGATAAGCGGTAGAAGATGAATGAATGAATGAATGCTTCTGTTCAACCTAGAGTCGATTTTCCTCTTCTGGCCACATCCAGGGTGATTGGATCCAGTCCCACAGGCAATAAACTTTATACAACTGTATTCACAGGAACACATCTGTACATTCCTATTATTTTTTCAGGCTTGTCGTGGAAACGATTTGGATCCTGGCATTGAGACCGACAGTGTTAGTGATTCAGAAGGCACACAAAGGATTCCTGTCGAAGCAGACTTCTTGTACGCGTACTCTACTGCTCCAGGTAAGACACGAGTTTTATATGTTTTATACTCATATGTATGCAGCTTCATGTTAGTCTGATGGAACTTGCAAATCTTGTAATGTACAGTACAGATTTCAGTAGTGGAAGGATAAATTAACAACCTACATTGTTATACAACTTTTGGATCTGATTACTTTTCATCTTTTCTTACTTTTGTCTCCAGCTAATTAAGAAGGCCGGTGCAAGCAACCGGTCCTGTAAAAAATGACTGTAACAAATGTCACGAGATACACATAGCAAAGTCAGAACAAGAGTAACAGGTTGGAACCACACAAAAGCTAGGGAAAGCCTGGGGGGGCATGGTCATGTGATCTGTTTAAGTGAATGTTAAGTGAATACAGGAGTGTAATGTTTTGTAATGTCACTATTTCGGTTCACTATTTCTGTTTTGTGTTCTAGCACACTTTGATGTGAATGTGAACATCACTTATATTCTTTGATTTGTTTAACTGGTTTATGCATTCAGGTCTTTGTGGTGTGGTGTGTGTTAATTCTTATACTCCCCCTACAGGTTATTATGCTTGGAGAAACACAGCCAATGGCTCTTGGTTCATATCCAGTCTATGTGAAATGCTGACTAAGTATGGCCGTGAGCTGGAGATTATGCAACTCATGACACGTGTCAACCGCAAGGTGGCGTTGGAGTTCCAGTCCTGCTCCTCCATTCCTGGGTACAGTGACAAGAAACAAATACCATGCATTGTGTCCATGCTGACCAAAGAGCTGTATTTTCCAAAGTGATCATTTGACATAAAATGAATAAAAAATTTCATTTAGGAGTTTGGTTGTAGAGTAATATGGTTGAATGGCACACTGCACAACAGTCTGCAGCAACATTATGTAATAATAGTTTACATTTTCAAGTACATTTGTAATCAGTATATATTTGTTAAATCATATCCTGCACCATGTAACATGTCATACTTTAGTAACAATGATGTTCACATTGTCAATACAGGCATAGAGGACTAAATAACAAAGCTTTGTTTTAATAAATATAAACCTTTACATGAATACACTGGACTAACTGTGGCAGAGATAAAAGTGCGTACTGTATATGGTCTGGTGTTAATGATTAGCTTTTTGTTGATATGTTGGACAGCAGCATTTTCCCCCAATGCAAGTCATGTATTAATAGAAATATGTAAACAAAGGTCTTAATCCTTTATCCTTAATGTTTTCTGATCTAATTGTGCCTTTTATTCTCCACTCACTTCCCACATCTCACATTTCCAGTCATTTTCCAATTTACTAGATTTGTCCTTTGAAACTTTGACTTTTTAAATTATGACACTGCCTCTACTATACTATTTAATCTATACATCTATTTTAATCATCAGTTTACTAAAATGTGGGAGTATAACATCAATAGTTGAATGTATGCAATTGTTTATTGCACAGTAATTATTATTATTATTTTTTTTCATTTCCACTTTCATAACCAAATTTCATAATCAGGTTTCTTATTCTTTAAACAACCTCATTGTGCCACACAGCACAGCGATATATATAATTAATGCAGAATAGAAAGCAGAACTGGTATAACTGAGATTCAGATGCATTTCACATTCAACATCACATTATTATCCGTTTCTGTCAGTGTGTCTATTCCACTGCCTAAATGGAGCTTCTAATAGTTGGAGCTTCTAAAATAAATATAAATGTATGAATTTCTGTCTGAGACAAAACTGATTTAATAAGTTGATTAGCTTGTGTTTGTGGTTGGTTTTTAAAATAAAAATAAATGTTTGATCCCTAACTAGTACAGTAGGTCTCAATAATCTCATTAATTTTAAGCCTATTTGGCAATTCTAAGAATAGCAACCTAGGTGAAGTTGTTTCATGAATATGGCTGAAGATACCAAATGTAAGGGAATTAAAGAAGAAAGACGTTTTGAGTAGTTTAATGCTGTTCTTGGTCAAATCCATGTATTATTAACTTTTGCCAAAATGAGTGCAAGATAGTGAGGACCTGCAGACAATCCATGGGGCTCAATAATAATAATAATAATAATAATAATAATAATAATAATAATAATAATAAGAAGAAGAAGAAGAAGAAGAAGAAGAAGAAGAAGAATAACAACAATAATAACAACAATAATAATTATAATAATAATAAGAACAACAATAATAACAATAATAATAATAATAATAACAACAACAATAATAATAATAAATGTCCTATTACTACATCATGTCCCTGCAAGTCTGTGCCAGTTTAGACTGATGCCAAAAATATAGATGGCAGGTAAGAAGGGCCTTCAAACAACAGTTTTTATTTAGTGACAGTTCTTAATGACAGTTTTAAAGTCTATTTTGACGTTATTAGTCATTTTGTACTGGGTTTCTATTCCGGTTGATTTCACTTTAAGGCTCTCCAGAAAAGCGGGGAAGTGAAAATGAAAATGAGGCGCGCGCCCCGACGCACAGCTCAGCGCCCTCTCGCGCTTTAACCACACACACACACACACACACACACACACACACACACACACACACACACACACACACACACACACACACACACACACACACACACACACACACACACACATAGGAGCTCGGGAGGGGATTTCCACGAAGCACCGTTTCCTAAACTTGTTTTGCTTTCGTTCTGGACTCAAAATTTGCTTACAATTTTCGTTTTTTCTCTCGACACGAATTAAAAAACAGTCCTTCTGCATTTGCGGCCACATTTGCGGACTTGTTCCGAGTCGGATTTAATCTCGAATTGCAGGTAAAACCATTTCCGCGTTTCTTATTTATGGGGCCGATTATTCAGCGCGTTAGCGTCGTGTAGCTTCACCGCGCGCCGCTGTGGACACGCAAAGAATCGAAAGTGCTGGAGTGTTTTCATCCAGCGGGATCTGGGAATGGGGTTATTTTCACTTTTGAAATGACTTGACGCTCTAAAAGGGATTGGTGGACGGTGAACTTGCACTTGGGGGGCAGTTTGACAGTTCATGGTCAGAGCAAACTGAGGCGTTAGAGAGAGAGAGAGAGAGAGTGTTGTGTTAAAACCGCTCTATTTTAATTACTGCTGTAAGAATGCTGCTAAGCGATGATACTGTAAGTCACAATACCATTTTAAGCTATTTGCTGATATAGTCGGCTTGTTTGTGGTGTAGTATTGGATATGCTGTTTGTTTTGTTGTTGTTTGTTTTTACACTGAGACTCTCTCTCTCTCTCTCTCTCTCTCTCTCTCTCTCTCTCTCTCTCTAAGTTGACCATTTATATGACAGCAGGTAACATGTACCTTACATGTATTTATAATCTCTCAGTACCGAGCCTTGGTCTAGTCTAGTGATCTGTTTGAATATGAGTGTTCTCTCTATCTGTGCATGACATTTTACAACTTTTACAACTAATTTCGGAAAGTCTGAGATGAGAAAATTCATTTCACTTTTTCACGATTGGTATTTTTTGTCCATCGTTATACTAATTAGCTAGAGCTTTGTGAGGAAAATGGCTAGATGTGGTGAGCAGGACAAAACCTCACCTTATACCATGTAAAATAAACTGTTTCTGGAGTAATAAATAGAATGAAAAATAAAACACCACGACCGTTCACATTTATGGATGTGTGTGCACAGATACAGAGCGCAACCAGAAGCGTATAGACAGCTCAGTGCTATTGTGTTTACAGAATACTGTGTGATAAATGAGTATGAACATTCACTAAGAAATAATAGGCAGAACATTATATTTACGTATAGATATTTATCAAAAAAAACCCACTGATATACTGAGTGTGCTGCTTTGGAGTTGGATGATGAGCACTGAGATGGAGGATGAGCACTAGACATCAGTCATGAGTTCTGAAGAAGTTCATATTGAGCTATATGCAAATTACACGTCAGGCAGTACGTTTTAAAACAAGCAGCTTTACAGATGTTTTTCTTTTAAGCTATTCATGTGTCAACAACCGACATGGCATATAGAGCTAGATGCCACTGGAGCTAAATCTTTTGCATTATATAAAATATGAGCACAAGGACAAGTTGTACAATAGTGTTGCGCTATTGCTGGTAATGATATTACCGTTTTTACTTGCTTGGAAAAAATACATCTGTTGATTTTTGAGGTTTTACTTCCAAACGTTTGGCCCGTTCAGATATGGGATTCACTTCTGTTAAAGAGATCACTGGGATACAGCAGGTCTGTGCAGTACATGGCTTACCCTTAATATTCAAATGAAGAAAAAACAGAAAATAGTACCAGTCAAGTGTTTCTATAGCCTTTTGGTGATGGCAGATATTTACTTTAAGATGGAAATAAAAGGACTTCTATGCAGTTTTTATTTCTATTTATTTTTCATTTTGCACCATATCTTATTTTAGAATAACTTCACGAAAAGCACAAAGACAGGCTATGTAATTTGTAAAACAAAGCATGAAGTAGCCTAAGGCATCCTGTGATTTTAAGATACTCACTAGATAAGTATCAACTTTACATGTTTGTGTTACTGTGTTTCAGTGTTTCAAGATACATGAGTGCATTGCACAAGTTAGGAAACTTAGACCATTCAAGACAGTTGTTTTCCAATAAACCATTTGAATAAGTGCAGTAATCTACTAGGCTGATTTCTTTCTGACTTTTTCCTGGCTTTGTTTCCTGCATAGAAATAAAAAAAATGTAAGCCTGCTGCAGAAGTGTAGATGACAGGAACTGTCTAAGGATTACACAATCCAGTTAACTTTTGCTCTCTCTCTCTCTCTCTCTCTCTCTCTCTCTCTCTCTCTCTCTCTCTCTCTCTCTCTCTCCATAGGCCACTATGCCCGTGGAGAGGATGCGTATGCGACCATGGCTGGAGGAACAGATAAACTCGTGTAAAATACCAGGACTTAAATGGGTTAATAGGGTAGGTACTACTAATAGGATAGGGTATTGTATTCCTTGAAAAACATAGGAAAATACCTTTTCATCATTCTTAATAAATAATGTTGAGCAATGGGGTTAAAAAAAATCATATTTTTGAGACTCAATATGTACAATATATAAGTTTGCTAAAAAATCTCCAGCAGACCAGAAGGAGCATCCTTAAAAACAATTGAATGATACTTAAAAAAATGTTTTTAATTCAGTAGGTTTTTTTTTTAAATAGAAGACCTTAAATTAAATATCTAACTGAACAGAAGGAATCCATTCTTTATTATAAAAATCTAGCATTTACTTATTATTTCATCCATAAGTATTTGTATTTTTTATATAACATTAGCAATCAAACTGTTAAAGTCAGTTTGCCTAAAAGACAATAAGAAAAATATTTATCATATTGTCCTCTCCTATTGTCGTGAGATTGTAAGTTCACACCCTGAACCTATCATGCAAAACTGGCTGTGCTCAAAAAGTGTATTATGACATGAATTTATCACAAAATCTTATTGCTACACAACCCAGTGCAATTATGCAATAGGAACCTGTCAGCTTTTCTCTGTAATTGTCCTTTTTGAACTAACAATTTGAACAATTACCTCCTGATACATGCATCTGTAATAAATTCATGCGTGTCTATGATTGTTTACCTTGAACTCATCAGATATTTGCTGAGTACACCTTCACATGAGCACAGGACAGAAAGGCAGACACACCCCCACACACACATACACACACAAAC